>NC_080428.1:16030597-16330597 GCF_029873635.1 Malania oleifera
ACATTAAATACATAGCAATTCCCACACAAACATGGGAGACAAGGACATTAAATATACCAACTTACTAGACACATTTAATGACTCTCACAACTTACTAAAATCCCATGCAAGCTAAGTTGTCTTACAAATTACATATTAAATGTAAACATAAAAGGTCAAAAGTCAAATCCCCTAATTGACTAGCACACCATTAATAAGGGGATTACAGCCACTAAGCAAGATTAGCTTCATCCAAAACATGGATTAAATTTATTAAGCCTTCATCCTTGTTTGGGCCAAGCTTGGAGTGCCCCGGTTTTGAATAAGCCCAAATATCTTGAATTAGCCCATGAAGTGCTTCTTTGATCTTTTTGGATCTCGCTCTAGTGATGGGCCCAATAGGAACATGCAATGGATCCTTTGATGGTGCTTGTTGATTCTCATCACCACCTACGGTGACCTCAAAGAAGCCGTCTCGATCCTTGGCAAGGTCATCAGGAAAAGTAAAGGGTACTAGTTTATTATGTTCAAGCACGTCACTGGCGCTTTGCTCGTGTTGAAGAAGCAAAGTAAGAAAATTAACGAATGAATAATTGGGACCCAGCTTGCGATATTGGGAAATTCCAGATCTAATGCAAATTTGACTACAATTGATGTTTCTATATGCAAGATTTATGTAGCCAATGTGCCTATTCTCAAGGTGTGATTTTTTTCTCCATCATACAATAATAATTCTAAAAAAAATAAAAATGAATAGATGCCACAGTTTCAATGCTTGAAGAGCTCTGCCTTAATGGCTAATAATAATTAATAGGATGTTCAAGCTATTTAATTGATTGAACAATGACCTATGCACCAAATGCACAGTGGGGTCATGAAAGCTGTACTGCTAGTTAAATAAACAAAGCCAAGCTTTGAAATTCCAATGGGTTGGCTGAATGTACCATAGGGTTGGCAATAATGACTCTTGCATATTTATATGCGCCGAACAGTGCTTTGAATAGTGAATTTGAAATTGTGATTGGAAATTTGAGTTGAAATTGCAATGCACACTGAAATGGGAAAATTGTAGCAACTGCAATTGGCAAAACCCCAAACAGCAAAACCGAGCTCCTTAGTGACATTCTATGGAGCACTTGGAGCCTAATCAACTGAGCAATCCACATCATAATCAAAACAAACAGTAACAAAATCATCGCCGTCAATGGTAAAGATCTCTCAGATCTCAATCTCAAACTTCATTCTACCACTGCACTCACAACCCCATGTCCAAAAAAATCCAACATGGGACTCATACAATTGAATAATCTGAGTTTATAGACCCCACATATGACACAGATGACATGAAAATAGTATGGAAATCTATAACATTGCACGCTCACCTCCAATTCCCTTTGTTGGAGATGATCAAACACTTGGTGCATACACGTCCAAATCCTTTGAAGCAAATCCATCCCGAGCCAATTTTGAATCCTAACTGATATTGAAAATACCAGAACTCACATCTTTAACCCCAATGAAATCAAAACTGGAAGAACCTCTTGAATTAAACAACCATCTCGGCATCATAAATTACCAAAATGTTACTGAAGATATAGCCCAAAAGATGAGCACAACTCATTAGGCAAAGAAGAATCGACCCGACTGATGAGCAACATTGGTGAGGCCAGAAGACTGCCCAAAAAATGAACACAACTCATTAGGCAAGAAGAATAGGCCCAACTAACGAGCAATGCTTGTGAGGCCAGAAGAATGCTAAAAAAATAAGCACAACTCATTAGGCAAGGAAGAATTGACCCAATTGACGAGCAACACTTGTGAGGCCAGAAGATTGTCCAAAAAATAAGCATAGCTCATTAGGAAAAAAAGAATCGGCCCAACCGATGAGCAACATTCATGAGGCCAGAAGAGTACCCAAAAAATAAGCACAACTCATTATACAAAGAAGAATCGGCTCAACTGATGAGCAACGCTCGCGAGGCCAGAAGACTGCCTAAAAAATAAGCATAGCTCATTAGGCAAGGAAGAATGGCCCAACTGACGAGCAATGCTCGTGTGGCCAGAAGATTGCCTAAAAAATGAGCACAGCTCATTAGGCAAAGAAGAATTGACCCAACTAATGGGCAACGTTCGTGAGGCCAGAAGACTGCCCCAAAATGAGCATAGCTCATTAGTCAAGGAAGAATCGGCTCAACTGACAAGCAATGCTCATAAGGCCATAAGATTACCCAAAAAATGAGCACAACTCATTAGACAAAGAAGAATTTACTCAACTGATGAGCAAAGCTCGTGAGGCCAAAAAACTGCCCAAAAAATGAGCAAAACTCATTAGGCAAAGAAGAATCGGCTCAACTGATGAACAATGCTCGTGAGGCCCAGAAACGGCCCAAAATATGAACATAGCTCATTAGGCCAGAAACGGAAAAAAATAAGAGCACGACTCATTAAGCCACAAGCAGCCCAAAATGCTTCAAGAAGAGCTGCTCAATAAAAGATAAACAACAACAACCATAACAACAACAACAACAACAACTCTCGAACTTTGGAAGCCAGCTTCAAAAATTTGAACGTAAGGGGGAGCAACTGATATACTCCAAATATATCACTTACCATAAGTCTAGAGGAGACTAAAGCCCAGTATTGATGATGGCAGTTACCACCTAAGTCAACTGCTCAGCCAGAGAAATTGATGTCAGCTCCATGATGACTAGAGCAATCTACGCCAACGTTATAACAACCAGAGCGATTCATGCTTAAGCCATAATTTGCCAATAAATGGCATATCACCCTTGGGTCAAACTCCATCACTATAAATGGGGATTCAGAGAAGAGGCTAATGTATCTCATTCTAAACTCTACTTTACTGTTGCATCAAAAATCTCTCAAGTCAATCCCTGACTTAGGCATCAATGAGATCCCTCGGAGTACACCCTAGGTCGCCCAAGTCTTACTTATTTATTTCTTTTTAGGTGGTCATGATTAGGGATCGTGAAGGTCATTCAATTTTTGGCTGCAACATATATATATATATATATATATATATATATATATATATATATATATATATATATATATATAGAGTAGTGTTTAAGTGAGATTTACAAAATAACTATGATAATAAAATAACAATAACTTAAATTTTTTTTTAAAAAAATAGTACTTGAAATCGTTAAAACAATGAGCTTTACTCATTTTCTTCTAAAGATTTTTGCTCTTTTACTTTTTCCTTCACATGGAGTACATGCAAAATAAGGCAATAAATAAATAAATAAATAAACAGAAACAAAATAGAAAAAATAATAATAAATGAAAAAATGAAAACCTACTTGAGCAAGGGAATTTTGAGTCCTCATCTTGTTCACACACATGCATTGTTGCAGAGACTCCACCACGTTGGCCATCATACTGTAATTGCCAAAGGTCTCTACCACTATTGGAGAGTCGTCCGTGAGTACTTCTACTATTGAGATAAACTCTATCAAAACTACTTCAAAGTCCTTAAATGCAAAATTCTCAGGCAACTAACATTCCATCTTCCCTCATTTTGTACTAACTGAGTAGCAGCAACTAAACCTCCTTTGGATTCTTCACTAGATTACCAACTAGCCCTGATGCTTAAGGAAACAAAGAACCAGGCCATTCATGAGCGACTTAGAAGCTTGGCTCGGTAAGAGCTCATCAGGCTCATTCATTATGTAAATGAATGATTCCTAATACCAATTTCGCAACTCATTTAATAAACGAGCTAAGCATGTATATAAAAATGGGATCGACTTGTTTTGGCTTAAGTGCAACTCGATTATAGGCTTGGTTTGGTTTAATTTAATAGGCTTGAATTAGAATCATTTATGAGCTAGTTTTATAAGGTTGAATTAGGCTTGATAGACTTAGTGAGCTTAAAAGTTAAAACTATTTATGTTTGTTTAGCTTAAACTTCATGATTTTAATTTAGTGATAAGGTTAATGTTCAAGACCAATATGCTAGCTTGGTGGGGCAAAAAAACTCTTAAGACAATATTAGTGAGAGCCCCTTTTCATCCTTTGATCTAACAAAACCTTTTGTCTCTCAAAATTAGAGGTTCCAAAAGAATCAAACTGTTAGTGAACATATCAGTAGCTAGACTTGGTAAGGGCTCATTAGCTCATTCATTTTCATAATAAACAATCTTAAGCTAGTCTATTACAGCTCAGTTTGAGCTTGCCTCAAGCTCAAACTTAGTTAAAAATTTAATGAACAAACTTAAGCTAGACTTAATTCAGTTTTGCTCGATTGCAACCCAGTGATGCCCATTGTTGGTTATAACTTGTTGAAAATCATAGGACTATTGATCCTTTATGTTATGGATAAAAGAAGTAGATAACGTTGATAATAATGGATGGATCAGAAGGAGGACGCTTTGTGTTATTTCATGCACAGATGGTGAAGATGGATATGGGGTGAAGGTAAAAATGATGATGAAGTTAAAGTGAATACATGCACCACCATCAACTCATCATGTTTGTGCCTTTGGCCTCTCCTTTTCTCTTTTTAGTCTCATTGAATGTGACTTCTTCCTTCTTACTATTCTTCATAATATTCCAACCATCTTTTCACCCTTATTCCTCCTTCCCTAACTCCTTTATAAAGAGTTAGGATTAAGTTTTTAAACCAAAAATCTTTGCCCTTCCCAAATGCCCTTAAAGTAAAGTCTTTTCACTAAATTGACCAAAAAAAGAAAAAAAGAACTTAGACTTAACCCTTCCCATATTCACCAAAAAGCTATTAAAAAAAAATGTAACCCAAATTAGCTTATTTAGGCCTTAGAGACCCACCAAAATAAGCCAATTCTTTAAATTATAAAATTAAGTTCTAAATTTAGTTTAGATAAAAAAAAAAAAAAAAGGGTGTCCACAACGTAGACAACTCCTTAACGAGGACATTGGTGTCTTGTAGTGGGGGTGGTTGATTATGTAACACTCTAGACCTGCCAAGTGGGGCCCGTGGTGTTATGAGACCATACACACATCTCTGATACCATTCACGCAGGACAACTAACTAAACAATCCCAAATAAATACCAGTGCTATATATATATATTTACATATGCAAACCCATAAAAAGGTGCAACCATATTCACCATATTACATAACTAGGACAAAACATTAAACATAAAACTGTACACATATTCGTTCTTTTATCCACCCACAAAATCTAACCCCGCCCTAGAGCTTTCTAAGCTCGATCACCCGAAGGACCTGAAAAGATGAATAAATCTTCAGGGTGAGACACTTCTCAGTAAGGAAGAAATAAGTTACAACAGTGTGTGGCTGAAGTGTTTAATATATAATTACAAAGTATACATACATTTGTGTTTCACTATCAATAGCAGCTGAGACAAAATGCATCTATAATCACATTATTATCGACTTCTCTGTTACCCAATCACAATACACATACATAATTACTTTTACTGATAATTCCCGAGAATAGGGAAGTCTACCCGCCCATACAAGTAGCTTCCCTCTGCTCTAGTACTGAAACCAGGGCACTCACCTTTCTCAGTAAGCCCTCGAATTATGTATCCAGGTAAAGTATCCGACGTTAGGGAAGCTTACCCACCCATACAAGTAACTTCCCTCAGCTCTAGTACCAATAGAAAATTACCAGAGCACTCGCCTTCCTCAGCAAGCCCTCTGTGGAAATTTCTACTTTACGATAAATACCTATGCAATTAAAGTTACATGCAACCAATGTTAATCACTTCACAAAATTCCACATGTACATGCATATCACAATCAATCCACACAGGATATACATAAACCTCATTCACACCCACACAGGGTCCATATCCACACAGAATACAACGTCCCCACACAGGACCCTAATCCATATAAAATACACGTCCACATAGGACTGGTCCACACAGGACTATCAACCACATAGGTTACTACATAATCTTCTCAACCACACAGGTTACAACATATACCACCATGTTCATGGTAAATAGGTAAAACAAACTCCTCATACCACTGCCAATGTTTTACCCCCTAATATAAACGCTCATATAACGACCTCGCTATACCACTACTAACGTTATATGACAGTTATATCAAGTACGATATAACGACCTCCTTATAGCACTGCCAACGCTATATCACAATTTACATGAACCATAAAATAGTACACATCTAGTATAGGTAAACACGTCATTACATTCCCATTCACAGTATTTATTTATCCAAACATTATCACAACCAAATAGAATTTGCAATCCAAACAGTAACCACAAGAGAACAACAGACGAAATCAAGCAGTACCCGCAACCATTTAATTATCAAAGTTGTTTTCATGCCGCACAGGTTTTTCCCAATATAGTATATAATCAAAAATAGAATTTTCAATGCCTGCACTTTTTAGAAAATTATACCTAAATTTATAGAATTTATACTCAAATTTAACTAGTTTAAAATTAATAAAAACTGTTATAACGTATTTTCCCTCACTTGCTCCTCAAGTTCCTACCTAAACTGAATAGAAAATGAGACCCTGTAATCCAAAATTCTCAGCTCACTCAAATCTTAGAAAAATACTCATTTAATACTTCCTAGGCTCCATATAATTATATTTAATAAGAAAACTCCAAAATCACTTAACTTGATTTTGGGATAGTGCCCCAAAACCCCAAATCAAACAATCTACTTTGGCAGCTTTGCAAAGAACAATCCTATGAACCTCGTGGTGGTTCCAAATCGTCAAACTGGGCTGAATCCAAGTCGGATTTGAAGAGAGAAGGCAGAGGGGCTGTTTTTAGAGAGAGAAAATGAGAGAAGAGTGATTTCTTCACTGAAAAATGAAAGAAATCGCTATTTATAGGCAGAGACTCGTCTATGAGACACGTGGATTCGTCGACGATCCTCTGAAGAACATTTGTCGATGAGACCGTGAGTTCGTCGACAAGTTTCAGAATATCCCAAGCCTTCTCGGTAAATCCTCGTTGACAAGACATGTGCCTTTGTCGATAGGCCAAGGAAGAACGTTCGTCGACGAGACCAGTTGGTTCATCGACGAGGCCTCGCTGACACTCCTTTTAAAAATTCCTTTTTATTCCCTTCTCTCTTTCATTTCCTTTTCTTTTATTATTTTTATTAATTAAATTTTCTAAGTCATTACACGTTAGCCCCTTGATTATCTTAACATTGCCAAGGCATATAGTATTATCAACTCATGTGCCAAAGCAAAAGCACAAGATGCCCAATGCTAGGTTATCTTGAGATTCAGTGAATTGGTAATTTATGCTACTAAGGAGGGAGTACATAAATGCTTACTTGCATACTTGAGATGGTCAGAGATGGATATGATTATTGACATGGTCTTTGACAAGGTTGCTACAGTGGTTGGACTTGGTGGCCGGACAATATCAAATGGTGAACTTGAGTATATGTCAAGTGTCTTATTGACATATGATGTGTGCTTGTGTGTGAGATAAGTCATGGTTAAGGGGTGGCACAAGGTGGTGATATGCAAGCCCTATGCACGACTAATGTCAAAGGTGGCAAGGTTGACATATTGACTAGGAAGGGCGGTTACTTGACAATTTTCCTTGCAGAGGCTAATATACATGCTGGCCTGAAGGAATAACTCGTGAGTTGAATTATGACAATGTTTTTATCAACATAATATATATATATATATATATATATATATATATATATATATATATATATATAGTTGGTTATGCCTTGTTGGAAAATGTTGGTTATGTCCCGGATAACCTTAGTAGTTGGTGCTCAATCGTAGACCCTAGAAAGTTGGAAGCTTCAATTAGGCCAATAAGACATGTGGGTGGCATGGGACACTAAAGAGAATTTGTCCATGGTGTGCCTTCACATCTAATGAGTTTGTAATCTTTATTTTTGAATAAGATTATTGTTGTCTTTGTATATGTCATTTGTTACCTGTGTATATCATACTTCTTTACACACTAGTAAAATTAACCAACTAATTCATATTTTTGTCATTGGTTTAATCAAATGAAACTTAGAACCGAATAGGGGGTTGTGTTATGAGAACTCAGGAAGCGTTTGCTGATAACCAAAGCATCACTCCTTCCTTTTGATTATGTAGAATTGAATAGGGGGTTGTGTTGTGAGAACTTAGACCCACTAACACCAATCTTTAGATACACTTTGATTGAATGCCACCGCTGAAAGACCAAGCTTACAATGGAGGATTGAATGCCGAAAAATATTTTGGCATGTTGTGGATGACGGAATGATGGGAAAGGCAACGAAGCACGTGCAACTAGTACGTATAAAGCATACATTTAAAAATGAAAAGTCATACGATTTCAACTTCACGACATTCTATAGTATTATTCCACCTTGAACCAACATATTGTTAATAGTCATTTTTACATTCTTGAAATTGTTCGAGCTTCCCCTCACAGTTTCTCTCCCTTTCCCGCGAACACAAGAATGAAAAAGTGTGGCCCCCACGGGTATGGCACATTAGAAAGCAACAGAGACTCAAGTAGGAGTATCGGGGGTTCAATTCTTAGTTGATGCATTTAGTGTAGACTCTCAGTTGATGCGTGCTTGCCGTGTCCTAAGCTGGGTCCTGAGAAACGAGTTGGCCAAACATCTAATTTGGCTATGATTAAGCTGACTGCATGCGATTTACTTGGGTGGTGAATCAGGGGGAAGGTTGCCGTTCCGTGGGTTTGGTGCCGCACCGGGAGGGTTCGAAGGGTTCGTTGGTGGGAGGAGTTCCCATGTCATCTAAAAAAAAAAAGAGGAAAAGCCATGCTGGGTACAGGGCTAGCTCTTCCTTTTGGCGGCTGAGGTGGTCGCCTAGGGCCCCAAATTTTTTTTAATTAAATAATGTTAATATTATTTATTATACTCTCTTCCAATACATTGACTTCCTAACTAACAAATAAATGAAATTATATTTTAAAATGTAAAATAAATGTAATTTAATTCTTTTTTTTTTTCAAGTCTCATTGACTTCCTAACTAACAACTTTATTATATTTTTAACTATCTATTACTCTAATCTCTTGGTCTCTTTATGATTTTTGCTCCAACTCTTGTGTTTATCATTTTCGGGGCTCAAATTCTTTGTAATTTTCATCAATCATAATTTTGATTTTAATGTTTGTGCATTATATTTCTATTATTTTCATTCTGATTTTTTTTTGTTTATTTTTTCTTAAATTTTGGAAGCTTTGAGGTTAGAGCGTTGTATCTGGTAAGAATCCGATATCTCTAAAGTCTTGCTCGCTGATCGATTTGCAATAATAATAATTAATTAGGTTATATTGTTTCAATCTTTTATCTCTATAAATTTATTAAATTTATTTTTATTTGTTTACATAATTTGTCAATTTATACTTAGTGTTAATTTTGAAATTTAATTATATCAACGAGAAACTATGAATCTGAATATAAAAAACGAAGAAAAAAAATAATATTTAATAAAATATTAAGATCCCTGTTTAAATCTCGCCTAGGTCCCATATTGTAAAGGGCTGGCCGTGGCTGGGTAGGCTCAGGTTGATTGTAACCATGCTGTTTCTTTGCTTGGGAGCTTTGGTCTCCCCTTCCTGCCCAGATTTTTTGTACATATCCATTTTGATGTATATAATTTACATTTCCTGATAAAAAAAAAAAAAAAAAAGAATGAAAAAGCGTGCTTCCCATCCTTCTGTTTAGGCTTTTGATATCCCTTTATATATAAACTGCTGAAGTTGATTGTTGCTTTTATATCCCGTTCCTCTCTTCTCTTTCCAGTGTTGATGATGCAGTGACGGCTGATGAGCGCAGCTGCTAGCTTATGTTTTGAGAATTTGTAGCGACAGCAAGAGTGCCAAGAGCTGTTTGGGGATATGCCTGAACGAAATTTCAAATTTATGGAGCACCATGATTAGGAGAGGTTGCTCTATAAATGCCACGCACGATGAATCCCTGCCCCTTTTCCTTCAAAAGATACGATGCGCAGGTTGTAAGCCCGACCATCAAGTCTTCGCAAGTCTTCTCAAAGCTTGCGCTGCCATCTCGGCCATCAAATTGGGGGAGGCCGTTCACAGTTATGTCGCTAAACTGGGCCATCTTTCCTGCTACGCTGTATCTAAGGCAGTTCTTAACATGTATGCTAAATGTGGAGCTCTTGATGACTGCAAGAAACTGTTTAATGAGATGGGTCATTGTGATCCTGTAACCTGGAACATTGTCTTATCTGGATTTTCTGGATCCCGGGTTTATGATGCTGAGGTGATTAGGTTGTTCTATGCAATGCATCTTGCCCACGAACCTAAGCCTAACTCTGTCTCCATTGCTGTAATTCTTCCAGTATGTGCTCGTTTAGGAGAGTTAGATGCTGGAAAGAGTGTGCATTCTTATGCGATCAAATCTGGATTAGAGTCACAGACGCTTGTAGGAAATGCTTTGGTGTCCCTGTATGCAAAATGTGGACTTGTGCGCACTGATGCATGTGCTGCATTTCAAACAATTGATAGCAAAGATATTGTTTCCTGGAATGCAATGATTGCAGGATTTTCTGAAAATAACTACATGACCAATGCATTGGAATTGTTCCATTTGATGCTAGAAGAACCAATAGAGCCAAATTATGCTACAGTTGCAAATATTCTGCCTGTTTGTGCTTCTTTAGAAAAGAATAACGCTTTCTGCATAGGGAAAAGGATTCACTGCTATGTGCTGCGTCGGACTGAGCTGGCCACAAATGTTTCTGTCTCCAATGCCCTTATGAGCTTTTACCAGAGGATTGGTTTTGTGGAAGAAGCAGAATTGATTTTCCAAAGGATGCAATCAAAAGACATAATATCATGGAATGCTATTATTGCAGGATATATATCAAATGGTGAATGGTCGAAATCGTTGGTGTTGTTTCGTGAATTCCTCTCTTCCGGATTGGTTGGGCCAGATTCTATCACTCTTATCAGTATCCTTCCTGCGTGCGCCCGTTTATATGATTTGCATATGGGGAAAAAGATACATGGTTATACTCTCCGGCATCCAAATCTGCGTGAGAATACAGCTGTTGGTAATGCCCTAATAAGCTTCTATGCAAAATGCAATGATATAAATGCAGCATTTCGAATATTCTTAATGATTTCTAAAAGGGACTTGATATCATGGAATGCTATGCTTGATGCTTTGGCAGAGAGCGAAAGTGAGAATCAGTTTAATGATGTCTTACACTGGATGTTGAGGGAAGGAGTAAGACCTGACCCCATTACTATATTATCCATGATTTATATATTTGCTTCTTTTTGTAGAATGGACAAGGTTAAAGAAGTTCATGGATACTCATTTAAAGCTGGCTTTCTCCAAGATTTAGTTGAACCTACAATCTGGAATGCATTGCTTGATGCGTATGCCAAATGTAGTAACATGGAGTATGCAACAAAAATATTTGAAAGTTTGTTGGGTAAAAGAAATGTGGTCACATGCAATTCAATGATCTCAGGCTATTTGTATTGTGGTTTATACAATGAAACATATAAAATATTTAATGACATGTCAGAAGCTGATCTCACCACTTGGAATCTTATGATTCGTGTTTATGCTGAAAATGGTTGTGTGGACCAAGCTCTTAGTCTGTTTCATGAGTTACAAGCTCAAGGAATGAAGCCTGATACATTGAGCATCATGAGCATCCTTCCAGTCTCTGCTCAAATGGCCTCTGTCCAATTGTTAAGGCAGTTGCATGGATACATTGTCAGAGCATGTTTTGAGGATCATTGCTTGAAGGGGGCTTTACTAGATGGATACTCAAAATGTGGAACCATAAGATGTGCATCTACACTTTTTCAGTCAACTCTTCACAAGGATTTGGTTATGTTCACAGCCATGATTGGTGGGTATGCCATGCATGGTATGGGAGAGGAAGCAGTTAGGACTTACCATCATATGCTTCAGTTGGGTCTAAAGCCAGATCATGTGATCATCACTGCTGTCTTGTCAGCTTGCAGTCATGCTGGTCTGGTGGATGAAGGGTGGAAAATTTTTGATTCAATAGAAAAGGTACATGGGGTCAAGCCAACCATGGAACAATATGCTTGTGCAGTGGATCTCCTCGCTCGCAGAGGCCGAGTTAAAGATGCATACTCTTTTGTGACTAGGATGCCAATTAATGCTAATGCAAATGTATGGGGGACACTCCTCGGTGCTTGTAGGACCCACCATGAGGTAGAATTGGGGCGTATTGTGGCTAATCACCTTTTTGAGATTGAAGCTAATAATATTGGGAACTATGTAGTGATGTCGAATCTGTATGCAGCAGATGCTAGATGGGATGGAGTCATGGATATGAGGAGGCTTATGAGGACAAGAGATTTGAGAAAGCCAGCTGGATGCAGCTGGGTTGAAATGCGGCAGAGGAAGAGCATTTTCATAGCTGGAGATTCTTCTCATCCACAAAGAAGCGTTATTTATAGTGTCTTAGGTAGCTTGGATCAACAAATGAAAGATCCATTTCAGTTTTGAGTTAATATGCCTGATGATTTCAGCACTGAAATGTCATTGCAGTAGGTGGGTGTAATTGCCCTGGAAACAGTATCTGTATTGAAATGACCATAATTCTGGGAAGGCAGAATCCTTGCTGATTTGATGTGTGGTAATGAGTAAATCCTGTTCATCAACTCATTGGTTATTATGATAATCTCCTGTTCACCTGTTTCCTCCGGCTTCAAGTAATACAGCAGAAACAGTTTTCCTCAAAATTTTGTTTAAATGTATGATATAGTTTGCTGCTCCTTCTTACAGCAAGTCTTATCTTAATGGTATGTTCTGAAGTCCAAAGAAACATTAGAATGTCAATAGATATTATTAATTACTCCAATTTATCCTCATTGACTGGCGTCCTCTTTTTTCTTCCCTAGGTAAACATCTAGATTCTAGATTCATGTGAAGCTTTCCAAGTTTGAAGGTCTATGTCATGAAGCCTGGATTTATTTGACTATCTACTTGTTTATATTGGCATGCATTAGAGTGTAAACTCATCAACTAATGAATTACATCAGGTATTTCTGAGTAAAGTTCCCTTGCTTCATAACCAGTCTGTCATACCTTAGTAAGTTAGATATGCGTTGTATTGAAGTCTTCCTTGATTGTGGAGCATTTTGTACACAGTTTTTATTTATTTTCTTGTAAATAATGATTATGACATTCATTTTATTTCTTTTTGCTGCAGTCTAAGGGGCTTTTGGCACTCGTTTTGGGCATTCTTGGCAATCTATTCCTTAGGTTGGAGAAATGGAATGAACCACATACTTGATAAGTCAACTATTAAATTTTTAATTGCTCAAAGATTATTGACAAGTGCCCCATTATTTCACATAATCATCCAGAACCACCACCATCCAATCTCCTCCTAGGAAAATTTGGATCACGTGATAATTGGACTCTCATTGAGTTTTCTAGTTCCTAAGTTTTTTAATTTGATCGTTGGGTTTTTTATTTGATTGTTGGATTTTGGATATTTTACTGCTCATCTGAAGGAAAGGCAACAATTTGGAGGAGGTGGTTGTGGAGGTTATTGAGTTGTTGTACTAGTAAGTGCTTTGACTTGTGCAACAATTTGGAGGATGTGCTTGTGAGAGGCTATTGAGTTGTTGTACTAGTAAGTGCTTTGACTTGTGCCCTGATTTATCATCCTTCAAATTGATTTGTCGTTTGTTTGATGTTAGCAGATGCAATTCCTTTTGTGTTCATTATTTTGTTTAAGTACATGTTCATTATTTTATATAGATTTATAGATAGCATGTGAGTGGTAGTAGATTCAATGGCAGACAAGGTCAACGTGAAAAATATTTTATTTGGAAATGAGTTTAATATGGACAGGTAAAAATTAAGCTGTATTGCAAATATAATGTCTTGTGAGGTAAGGTGAAAGCATAATATTTGGATTCAAATAAGATTGTGTGTTTGAGACTAAATTTCAAGTCTTAGATTATGATCGGTTTGAATTTGGATAAAACTCAATATAATTTTGTATCGTATTTTATTGAAATTCAAACAAATCCAAATTTAAGTCAAAGACCTAAAATTAATACTCCTAAACATGGGGTAAGAAAATAATGTTTGCTTCAAAATTTAGTTCTTATTAAAAACACAATTTTAGGATCGAACTAAAATTTATCATTCGAAAGTCTCCTGATGAAGACTAGAACTCTTTATTTTTCTGTATTTGGATTCATGTAGTTTCAAGTCAAATCTTTTGCTCCTTTGCAAATTGAAAAATCTTTGTAGGATGGAATGTATAAGTTGCAATCCAAAATACTCATCTAGTGAAGGACCTATAGTATTAATAAGGTGAATTGAAGACCCATAGACAAGATTGGTAACGACATTTGGCTTCAGGAAATATCATGGGCCCAAATCCAACTCAAATATTAAACTATTTGATGAACGAACCACCTTCAAGCCCATATAGTTCTTGTGAGACCTTTACATGGTTGCTGGAAAATTTTTATCATTGTTCTAAATGATAAGTTCTGTAATCTGTAATCATATGTACCATGTCCATATACTCCTTAGCACCTTTGATCAGAGCTGCAATCAAGTCATTACAAATTGAGTTTTAACATGTTTAGGCTTATATATTTGTGGTGAAGGCTTATGCTAACAAAGCAACAAAGAGGTGTCCTATGTCTAGCTCTCAAAGGCAAGTGGTCAATGAGCTGAAAATGTGAATGCTTGCTTAAAGGAGTATAGCAAGAGCATGGCAAGGATGATGCAACAATTTCAGCAAATGTAATAGCAGAACTACCCACATATTATGGTAAGTTGCCTATATACTTAAACTATATGTTGACTCTCATATGATTTTCCAATTTTAATTTGACATCTTGCTGGCCAAGTGAAATGAATGCTAGTGGTTAGAAATTCTGTGTTCATATCTAATAGAAAGAGAATGATCTTTGTTCCAACTTTAATGTCAAGAACTCATACTGGATTTGGTTGCTGCTGAGAATATTTTGCACTAAACTATTCCAAATTGTGTGCACTGCCCTAGGTAGGATGAATACAGGAGGCTTATGGTCTGACTGGAATAAACACCAAATTAGCCTATGTGCTGGCCTATGGTTGGTTGTGATTCTGAATAGAAAGAGTGCTAGTAGAGCATAGGGTCAGGTCTGCCCTGGTGCTTTTTTTCTCTGGGCCTCATCTGGCTTGCAGATTCTGCACAATGAGGTAATAACAATGATCTGCAGGAGAATATATTGCAAGATTCTGATTAGTACCCACAGTATATTGCAATTCATATGAATTTTTTTTTTGAAACCAACATTAATTCGTCATTCAAATGAATTGAATATGAATTGTGATTTTTTCATCAGATTCTTTGATGGTTATGCGAGCTACACCCTGGTGTTGCTCTCCATTTACCGATCTACCCACTGTTTATGGGGTTGTTCATGAACTCATTGCTAAGAAGTCATGTTTAAAGTGGCAAACATTGGTTTACCTTCTCAGTTAGTTTTTGCCACTTCTATTAGATAGCCTCTGCTATTGCCTACTCCTGCTGGAAAGCCAAAACCAAGAGTGGTATAGATGAATCTGGTATTTGTCATGT
The DNA here is from genome assembly GCF_029873635.1 of Malania oleifera. NCBI lineage: Eukaryota > Viridiplantae > Streptophyta > Magnoliopsida > Santalales > Ximeniaceae > Malania > Malania oleifera. The sequence goes on from NC_080428.1 coordinate 16,046,155, forward strand.
ATTAAGACAATTAAAAAGAAAAAAGAAAAAAAAAATAGAGACTAGAAATTTTCTCGGGCAAATTTACAATGTCAGAAAGGGCACACATCCTCTCAACTGACCCACAGCCTTGTTCTTCTAAGTGTAGCCCTCATTCTCCATCTCTTAAAAAATCACCAAACAGTCGTGGCATCACTAGTAACTCTACATTTTGGTACCCCCACAACCCCTCCTACCACTATTCAGTTGATTGTGTAACTACACTATGTCTAATGTTCATCATGGACCAATCGTATGCTACTACTGTCTTTATGACACCTACAGGTTTGCCCATTTCACATGCCCCAGGTATATCTCCTAATGCATGGATATTTGATTATGGTTCTTCTCATCACATGACAGCTAACTTGTCTCTTTTAGTAATTGTGAATTGCCACCTCCTATTACAACTTTCATTAACAATGGTTTCTCCTATACACGTAGACACATAGTATTTGTTGGTTCTATTCGCCTCTCTTTTCATTTATGTTATCTATCCCTAACATTTTCTATGCTCTCAAGTATCTGTTGATAAGTGGCACCTAGATTACTAGTAGTTAAATTCCAGCATGTGAGGAATTTGGTTGAATAGATGTCCATGTGTTGATTAAATTGAATAAATTCAATGTTGAATTGTTTCTTGATATAACCAGCCCTTAAATATATATGAGAACAATTTTGGTGGAGAGAGCAAAGACGTCTCCACCCAAATGTTGAATTGTTTCTTGTTTCTCGTCAGAGTGATTTGTTTCTTTAATCTGGATTATTGTCAAGCTAAACCAAATATATTTGAGCAGAGTTTATGGCCCCTTCCTTTTCTGGATTTCTCATCCTTCCCCCACTGAATAGAAAATTCTTCCTCACAGTTCGTGCTTGCTTTAGAATTTGTTTGTAATTGGCCTTTAATTCATTTTTTTTTAAATTTATTTATTTTTATTTTTTTAAAGAATTTGATGGTTATAATAAAAGAATTGAATAGATTGATTTAAAATGTACTAGGGTATTCACGGGCTATAAGGCTCCCCACTTTGATTCATGTATCATCACTATAAAATAATTAATGATAATAAAATTTTTTATGAATCTGTAAAGAATAATTATTTCAAAATTTTGTTATGAGATTTTTTTTTTCTTTTTATTTCAAAGGAACTTCCCTTTTCCCATAGTCTCAACAAAAGAAATTTCAAATATTTTTTCCAAAACCCATATATTACTCCTCCACTAGGATCATGAGAGAGGATTGCCTCCCAGGGAACTAAAAAATAAGAGTATAGCATCACATAACCTATCAAAGATTGAATATCTTTTATTGGCTTTAAAAGTTTTGTGAAAACCCATTTGCATGATAGGAGAATCTTCTCCAGCACTGACCACCCCATTTGCCCCAAAGTTTCAACCGTTTGGATATGTTTCTATAGGACCTTAGAATCTCACTCCGCTATCAAGCTTATTAATAAGCAAACTCTATATGCTATGCTTCCAACTGAAAAACCCAGGAAACTGAATCCTAGAGTATATGCTACCCCTCATATGTTGCTCCTTTCACTTACAAGAGCTTGATGTTACTCTTACTACTATGAATTTTCTGATGTGGATTATTACTATGCTCTATAAACGCTTGCAAATGTTGCTTTTGTTGCACTACATATTCCTTTTGCCTAGTTTGTTTTGTCATCATTCTTGGTTATGCTATAGATTTTTTGTTTGTGGGATGGTCAATTTTGTTTCAAATTATCTTTCTGAGTTGATGTTCTTTAATTTGAATGAAAATTTTGACAAACTCATCCTAAACTCAATACCCAAAATGTATTTGATATTTGTAGGATAGCAATGGTGCCTAATCATAACAAATGGAGAACATGTACAAGGAGCATTTTGAGCACAAAGGACTTTTTGAAGATCTTTTTCAAATTTTTTTTTTGTTACAGTTTCCACTAAAAATACAGGGAATTTGAAGACCCGTAGTATTTGTATTTTGAATGATTATATTAAGTACTTGAAATGGATGCCCATTTGACATTTTATTCTAATTAAATTGATTTTCTTGCGTTAGTATTAATATTTTATTTATTTATTTATTTGTGTCATTTGGGATGATAATAGGTTCTTGTGGGGGAAAAAATGACCTTGCATAGATTTATTTGAAAAATGGAAAATATTGATTCGAGTTTGTTCCTCATGTATAACTCACTCAAAGGGATGATTTTCATAACTCTTTAAGGAGTACATATGTCATGAAGAGCAATATATAAGGACAACTTTCATCCCTATAAGTATACATAAAGGGATGAATATCATCTTTATAAAATGGAATAAAAGATGATTATTGATCTCCAAAGTCAAACATAAGGGATGAATTTTGGGCCACGAAGCATGAGCGGAAGCCTTTAGAATTGAGAGCAGGGATGATGTTTGTCTCCAAAAGTAAGCATAGGTGTCGCAAGTTTAACTTGTTCAAAGTATTATGCTTGCTTATGACCACTTGTCTTGTATTTATGAGGTGGGTAACCATCGTGTAAGTATTAATATATGTTTCATTCTTTGAGTAGGATGATGTCTTAGTCTAAAATGGGATATGACTCCTTAGTCAATTTGATGTTTCCTAGTGTTAGAATTAGAATAACATATAAAGCTCTTTAAAGGAGGTTTGAGTGCTCATCAATCATTGTAAAACTTATTAGCTTTTGCAATCATATTTTGCCTAATGGCTTCTCTCGCTAAACACATGTTGCTTACAAATGTTACTAATGAATTGCGTTACTTTATAGTTTTATCGTGCGACACTTATCTAATTGCATACTTGTTTACTACTGCTATTTAACTTTGAATTTGATGGTTAAGATTTTGTTCCTATGGTGAAACCACGATGTAATTTCAGCTGACTAGTTAAGAAAAAGTGCTTTAACTTATATTGCATAACCTTTCATGAAGTGTGAAGTATTGGACCATGACAATTGGTATTAGAGCTTCATTCATTGCTTCATGAAATCAATCGCCTTTATATTATGGGACTGTGTGAAGCATTATTAAGAGACCATGCCTACCAATACTGAGAGAGTTGAGGCGCTAGAGACTTAAGTTGAGACAACTAACCATGTGGTCATAGAGACAACCAAACTTGCTAAACATGTTGATGTATTGGAGGGGTCATAAAAACATCAATTATGGAAATGTCAGAGGACTTCCGTGCTATGGTTAAAGCTTTACAAAATTAGATATGGGATCTTAATAGCAATATAAACCTAATGGTTCGTGGTGTTGATAATTTCTAACTCTACAAGGGTATAGTATGGAAGAACAAGGATGCTAGAACCCCAAGCTTATGGGGGTGGTTGTGATGCTAAAGAGTTGAAGAAACAATACGTTTGTGCGGCGAGAAGCCGAAAGCATCCATGGTGTCAATGTACTTATGTGGTGATGTTAAGTTGTGGCATATTAAGTACAATAAGATACATAATGGATAATATGTAATTAATATTTGGGTAGGCTTGAAAAAAGATCTTAAAGCTCAATTAACTATGAAGCTTGGACAATAGGCAGGACATATGAATTTCACACCTATGTCGATGGATGATTTCTAGGTAATACTTGAAATGGAATAGTTAAGGGAGACTAAGGTGGTACCAATGTAATTTGTTAGTTCTCTTTGTTTGATGGAAGATCACCTTTGTATGGTGCAAACTGTTACAAAGAAAAAGGACAATGAGAAATTCCTATCAAGCATACAACTCAGAAGGGATTCAAAAAGTGTAAGTAGACATATCTAGCCACGTTGGTGCTAGACAAATAAGTAGGCCAAAAGAGGGCGCCTACTGTCATCCAAGATATATTGGATGATACAAAGCTGTGATGCCAAACGAGATACCTTACAATGCCTCCACGATAAGGTGTGGAGTATGAGATTAAATTGTTACCAAGGGTGAAACCTCCTGCAAAAGGACCATTACGGCGGATGACGCCTTCAGAGTTAGTAAGATTGAAGAAGCAACTTGATGAGTTATTGGAAGCGTGATTTAGACACCCTTCTAAACAACCATTCACAACACTACTATTGTTCTCAAGGAAACATGGTGGGAGCATACGAATATGTGTGGACTACCACGTACTTAATGGGGTGATTGTGTGCAACAAGTATTTTATTCCCATGCAAATTGATTTGTTTAATCTGCTAAGTGACGCCAAGCACTTCACCACACTTAACTTATTGTTAGACTACTTTCAAATGAGGATAGCAAATGGTGATGAACTAAAGGCTACTTGCATGACATGGTAAGGGGCTTATGAATTCTGATGCCCTTTAGATTGATGAATACGTTAATGACTTTTTACACACTTATAACCAAGTGTTTGATGAATACCTTGACAAGTTTTTAGTAGTGCACCTTGACGACATTATTCTATATAATTCTACTCTTAAAAAACATAAAGAACATCTATGAAAGGTGTTTGATAGGCCAAAGGAAAACAACCTTTAAATGAAAAAAGAAAATGGCTATTTGAATTAGGAAGCATCAAATTCCTTGGTTATATGGTTGAATAAGGTTGTATCCAAATGGATATGGAGAAGGTGAGAGCTATTCAAAATTGGAAGATCCCAACAATAATGGAGTTGTGTTTCTTCCTTGGATCGCCACCTATTATCCAAAGTTCATTGAGGGGTACTTGAAGAGAACTATGCCATCAATAGAACTGCTAAAGAAGGGTTATAGGTGCTACTAGATGGATGAGTACCAGGGAGCTTTGACAATTTGAAGGAATCCATAATGTGAGATGCAGTACTTGCTCTTCTAAACATGATGAAGCCCTTCGAGGTATAGATAGAAGCATTAGATTATACCATTGGTGGAGTCCTATTATTGGATGTCCATTCCATTGTGCATAAAATTTCTAAGCTTGGTGAAGCTAAGTGGAAATACACAGCTTAAGAGAAGATGGTAGTGATGATGCATTGCCTTTGCGTATGGTGGTATTACCTACTCGGTTGAAGTTTATAATGAAAATAGATAACTCGAGTAGTCATTTCCTTACACAACCTAAGTTATCACCCAAGTAGGCCTATTAGCAAGAATTCCTAGCTGAGTCTAATTTCTTATTCAAGCATAATGCAAGGTAGATGAACCAAGTCTCAAATGCACTAAGTAGGAAGGTCGAGCTTGTAGCCTTACAGTAGTAATACACTTGGCAGTTAGTAAGGTTACACAATAATGCAGGAGTGCATTAATGAGAACCTTGTCAAAGATCTAGTTCCCCAAAACCTCAAGAAGTTGGTGGAAGAGGGCAAAGCACACCTAGTCTGGTTAGAAGATGGATGCTAATGACACATGGTAATAAACTCTAAATGCCTTGAGTTAGAGACCTAAAGAAGACATAGCTGAGAAAATGTCATAATGCCATATGGGTAGGTAATCCATGATGGAATCACACTTTGGCATTATTCAAGCATATGTATTACTAATCATACAACGTGATAAGGTGGTTGAGTATACCTGAACTTGTCTCACTTGCCAACAAGAAAGGTTGAACAGAAGAAGATTGCAGTGCTGCTAAAGCTACTTCAAGCACCAATGAGACCATATGAGAGTGTCTCATTTAACTTTGTCACTAACCTAGCCAGGGTTTGAGATGTAGGGTCTATACTCGTGGTTATAGAAAGGCTTTTGTAGTGTGGTACTTTCGTACCTACACCAAAGTACTGTTTGGGAAAAGAGACAATAAAACTGTTCTTCAAGTGTATTGTGAAAGATTGTGGTGTTCCTGGAGATATTGTTAATGATCACAACATAAGCTTCATTGGAAACTTTTAGACATAACTTTTTGAGAATCCTCAATTCATGGGTTGATATCTCTTCAACTATCACCCACAAATAGATGGACAAATAGAGAAATTCAACAGGCTATTAAAGGAGTGATTGTGCCATTTCGTATTTGGCAACCACAAGAATTGGGTGCAACTACTTAATATGGTTTAGTTATATTTCAATGCTAGATTAACAACCAATGAGAGTTCTTTTGAGCTTGTAAGATGCAAATTGTCTGAGAGTTTAAGAGCATATATCTTCACCAAAGAATGGACATGGAACACAAAGATCGCCCAAGCGATCAAGCCACTACTTCATTGAGATTGATGAAGTCACTACTTCATCCAAGATAAGAGACTACTTTGCAATTATGAAGAACTAGTCCCCATCTTGGAAAAAGTAAAGAAGGCCTCTTTCAAGGTTGATCCCCTAGCTTAGATGAAGGTTGTTGGCCTAACTAGGCATTTCAATCTTATTTTTATGATAACAAATAAAGGATATTTTAATATGTGGTGTTGAGTGACTTTATTTTAGGATTAACATAAAACTACACTCATATTTGTCATGGAAGCAAGCTGGAAATCATAGCCAAATCAAATGAAAGCTTCTCCGAGTTTTGAAGCAATAAAAGACAAATGAAAATCCTTAAAGGCTAAATGGGACTCGAAGTCAAGATGAACATTAAGAGACTTGAAGACTTAGTACTTAAAAAGTCATATTTAGTAAATTTATTTGAAAGTACTTATAATTTAGAAATATGAAACTCATTAGGGTGCAAAGACTTAGAGACTAGTTTTTTTAAACTCTGGAAAATGATTTTATGAAGTTATATTTGAGTCTTTTAAATTAAAAAGGTTTACAGATCAAAATTGGAAGTTTTTGGAAAAAGAATGGACTGGTTAGCCGATTGACCAGAACACCCTAGAATGGCTCAGCTGACTGACACAAGCTATATGTTGAAAACTTGCCCAGCCAATTGACCATTATGAACTAGGATCAGTCAGCCGACTGACAAGAATGCAACAATTTAGTAAACTACCCAGCCGACTAACCAAATGAACTAACCTTACTCAGCCGATTGACAATGTTCAACCGATTGACAATTTTGAATGTAGGCGAGTCAGCCGATTGACAATTTATTGAATTTATTTTTTGGTAGACAGAAGGGTCTTAGTCGCCTATCTAGTCGACTGACCCTATGAAATACACTATCTAGTCGCCTGTCCAACCAACTGACTCCACAAAATTTTAAATTTTTAAACTTCAACGGGAAAATTTTACAAATTAATTTTTCAATTATGAACATTATAAAAACTTAGTGGACATGTCAAGTAACTTGGGGAACAAGGAAACTAATACTAAAATGCCTATAAATACTCCCTTAATCCCAAGAAATTAATCACCAAGTAATTACACAACATTCTTGCATTCAAACTTTCAATCTCTCTCAAAGTTCTCTATTGCTCACACTCTATATGGGAAATAACTTCTGCATTTATTGCTAAATCATCAACCTACGTTTATAACATTGAGTTTTTTCAATCACTAAATGAACCGTTGGTGATCTCTATACTTGAGCTTCATACTTTCTATATTATTATTTGATTGAAGTTTATTTTGTGCTCTAACTTGTACAACTCTGCTCTGTTTTGAGAGTTTTATTATACTCAGATTCTTGTAGCCTTCTCGTTGTATTTTTACGGTTCAAAGTTGATTTGGATCATTGTACTAAGCGCGGGTTGATCATTTCCTGAAAAAGAGGGAATATTGTAAAAGGCTTGCTCCGCTTGGAAAGGAGCATACATAGTGGAATCCTTTGGTGGAAAATTGACCAAAGGCGAGGATGTAGGCTGGGGATAAGCCGAACTTCGTAAAACTTGGTGTTCTTCTCAACCCTACTCTTTTTATTTTCTAAACTATATATATTCTTGTGTATGCTAAGTGCAGGTTGTAGGGCTTAAACACTGATTTCAAAGAAGACTCTTAATTTATAGAAAGTATGTTTTAATTAACCATTTGCGAAAACCCATAAGGGAGTACGTTGGTTAATTTGTGAAAATCTTAATTAAGAGAAACACAAAAAAATTCAATCCAAAGCGGGGCTTGCATTCAAATTACAAAACTGATTACAAAAGCTGAAAGCAATTCAAAGAGTTGCAACTTCTTGATTATTTTGGTTGTTGGTATTATGTGGTTGATTGGATTGTTTAAGTTTTCAGCAAATTGTTGTGTGTTTTGGTTTTGATTGATAATTGATTAATTTACTTAAGTTTTGTTATGAGTACTAAACAAGCAAGTAAAAGAATTCAAAAAGAACTTAAAATTTTCAAATAACCCAATTCACCCCCCCTCTTGGGATCATTATTCTACTTTCAAAGGTGCATCTTATGTTTCACATCATCTACCTTAACCAGTCATTGTTGACACTAAAGATCAAAACAAAGAGGAGTTGAGTCGTGTAACAAAGAGTTCACATCATTAAGGAAGAAGCGACATGAGTTTTTTGTCAAGTGGAAAGGCCTTGGAGATGAAGAAATTAGCTAGATGTCAACAAACAACTACCTAGTGTCATAGTCTGCAAGGATGTTGATTGTAAAAGTGGGCAAAACTATCTTGAGCCAAGCTTGTTCAACACATCATGCTTACTTGTGATTGCTTGTCTTATGTACATGGGACGGATAATCATTGTGTAAGTAGTAGTATAGATTTCTTTCTTTATATAGATAATGCCTTAGTGTAAAATGGGCTACGACTCCTTGGCTAGTTTGATGTTTCCTAGTCTCAGAGTTATAATAACTTAGAAAGCTCTTTAAGGAAAAGTGAGTGTTTGTTAGTTATTGTGAAATTCACTATCTTTTGTAAGTGTGTCAACATCGATTTTTAGTCAGGGTGCTGATGAATGAAATGGTGATCCCAAAACAAGAAGTGATTAAAGAAAAGGAGGGGGGAAAACTGCTAAAAGTACATAAAATTCACATAACATGGAGTTGTCACTTTGTTTGTTTTCAAATATAGGAAAAATAAAGGAAAACTTTTGTAAAAGTCTTTGAAAATCAGAAATTGAGTTTGAGAGTGCATTTGTTTGTAGGGAATGTGATTAAATAACCATTTTAGTAGTAGTTAGCCAACCAACACCCCATCGACCCCCGTTCACAGAACGATTATCGCAATTTACGTATGTATGTGTGCCTTCAAAAGAAAAGAAATAAAAAATGAAAGAGAAAAGAACCCTTTTGGTTCTCTAGTGTTGGCATCACTATCCAAGTGCACTCTAACATGACTTTGGGAAGCCCAGAGTATTGCTTTAGAATGGGTTGATCTCAAAACCCTAATTTTGAAAAGGATTGTATTTACTAACTTGAAAATCAAAGTTTTAGAAAAGGGGGACCAACTTTGGATTACTAGTTTTTGAAGAAGGTGAGTGGAAACAATGAGTTTATAAAAAAAAAAAAAAAAGTGTTGAGTTGAAAAGCATGATTTAATGAAATGCACGAGTTTTTTTTAAAAAAGATAGGGTTTCATCATCGATCACTTAAAATTAAGAAAACTATTGGAAAATACAATTTCTTTTTAATTTTTTATAAATATTTTCAGGTGAAAACTCAATTGAAATAAATAAACAACTTTGATTTGTTCGATTTAATCTTGTTGGTCAAGGTCATAATCTTTTCCAAACCATACAATCTTTGAAGGTTGAAAATCTTTACCATGCTTAGGGATAAGGGGAAGAAAATACTATATAGTAAAATCTTCTCCTTGTCCCATCATAAGCTAGAATTATATTTTGGGAACCTTAATTTTGAAAATGTTCACCTTTTCTTCCCCCCCCCCCCCCTCCCCCAATTTTTTGGGGATTTTTCATACTAATAATGAACTAAATAACAATAACACTACACACACTAATGCACACATTAAAACATGCATCGATATTCAACTACACATTTTATGCTTAATATACCCTATTATGAAATTAGACCTTTTATAAACACATTAATAGACCCTTAATATACATACACATTTTATGCTTGTACATACTTATATACACACTAATTATACATATATAAATACACACACACACACACACACACACACACACACACACACTTATTCACATTTTTTCCAATTTTTTTTTGGAGATTTTTAATATTAATAATGAGCTAAATAACAATAATAATACACACACTAATGCATACATTAAAAAAAACATCAATATTCAGCTACACATAAACACATTAATGTACCCTTAATTAATCTACGTACACATTATATACTTGTACATACTCATATACATGCTAATTATACATATTTATACACACATTAAATGTCACTAATATGTAAATAATTACATAGACGCAGTTTAATACACACATTCACACACACACACACACATATGTATATATAAAGCCGGCATTGCATGCATACAATGCACTCATGATGACACACCTGCAAGTTGATAGACACATATGCACGCAAACATCCTACCATGCATTCATGCATGCATGAACACATATCTATAGACTACCATACACTTACATGCATACATGAACATACTCTCCCTCACATATGCATGCACATACATATGCATGAACACACACCCTTCCATGCACATAACACACTCACATTCCCTATGTATGCCCGCTTACACTAACACAAGCGTGATCCTATTTTAACATGCATACATGCATGCATTCATTCACATGCATCCATATACGCAAGCATGCATGCATTTATGTAAAACACACTCACACAAACACACTCATGCTCACATTTATACATATCCATGCATATATGTAGTATGCATGCATGCATGCATTCATTCACATGCATCCATATATGCAAGCATGCATGCATTTATGTAAAACACACTCACACAAATGCATCTATATGCACGCGCGCGCGTACACACATACACACACATTCATGCATGCAACACCCATTCACATACACACACACCCCTATATACACTCCACACACACATTCATTATGCATGCAACACCCATTCACACAGACACAAACACACACACACACACACACACACACAAGTTGGTAGAAGGTGGTTGAGTTTGGTTTTGGTGAGGATTTTGAGGGATTGGTGGCTTAAAGGAGATTGGGGAGTGATGAGGAGGTAGTTTGGAAGATAAACACTAAAACTAGACAAGACTCAAAAAGAATTAAGAAACTTTGGGTTCTAAAAGTAACACCATAAACCCTTTCTTGTAGGTTTGCTTTAGGTCTACTCCATCAAAATAAAAATGGTACTTGGACAGCGGGTGTTTAAGACATATGACGGGATATAGATCAAAGTTCACCACCCTCACTCAAAAGGATGGAGGATATGTAACCTTCAGTGACAACGCAAAAGGCAAAATTGTCAGAATTGGTAAGATAGGTAAAGAATTCTCACTCGCCATTGATAATGTTTTGCTAGTAGATGGTCTAAAGCATAATTTCTTAAGTGTTAGTCAACTTAGTGACAAGGGGTTTGATATAATCTTTAAGAAAGACAAATGCATAATACAAAATTCTAAGAATCATGAAATTCTATTCACAACACATAGAATGAACAATGTGTATTGCATAAATCTTGATAGTTTAATATCTCAAGATGTAACTTGCTTGGCTGCCCTGAGTGAAAATAGTTGGCTTTGGCATAGAAGATTAGGACATGCAAGCATGGACCTTCTATCTAAACTATCTAAGAATAATTTAGTAAAAGGCTTACCTAATACAAGGTTTATTAAAGATAAAATTTGTGATGCTTGCCAACTTGGAAAACAAATCAAGACAGGTTTTAAAAAGAAGAAACACATATCAACTAGTAGGCCCTTAGAACTAATGCATTTAGATTTATTCGATCCTACTAGAACTCAAAGCTTAGGAGGAAAACAATATGCTTTTGTGATTGTTGATGACTACTCTAGATACACATGGGATATTGCTTTTAGCCAACAAAGATGAAACTTGTGATATGTTAATAAATTTATGCAAGAAACTTCAAAATGAGAAAGGTTATAATGTTTCAAAGATAAGAAGTGACCAAGGAAGAGAGTTAAAAATAAATATGTTGAAAAATTTTGTAATGCTCATGGAACAATCTATAATTCTCAACACCTAGAACTCCACAACAAAATGAAGTTTTTGAGAGGAAAAATAGAACCCTTCAAGAAATGGAAAGAACTATGCTAAATGAAAATAATCTACCTAAGTATTTTTGGGCTCAAGTCGTAAATACAACTTGCTATGTAATAAATAGGATTCCCATTAGATCAAGCCTAAACAAAACACCTTATGAATTATAGAAAGGAATAAGGCCTAACATAGCTTACTTCCATGTTTTTGGATGTAAGTGTTTTGTTCTCAATAACAAAGATGACTTAGGAAAATTTGATGCTAAGTCGAATGAAGGAATTTTCCTAAGATATGCTTCAAATTGTAAGGCCTATAGGATCTATAACAAAAGAACACTAACCATCATTGAATCAATATATGTAGACTTTGATGAATCAAATCCTTTCACAAAAGAAATCAAGAATGAAGAAAAGGATGATATTTCACAAAAGGAGAATAATCTAGAAATCAAAGAACAAAAAGAAGAAAACAATGAAAAAACTTCAAAAGATAATCCTATAGAAAATCCTGAATTACCCAGAGAATGGATGTAAGAAATCACCCACAAGATCAAATTATAGGAGAACCTTCTAGAGGTGTAACCACTAGATCTTCATTAAAGAATCTATGTAATCACTATGCTTTTCTATCTTAAGATGAACCTAAAAATTTTGAAGAATCCCATAAAGATGACTCTTGGATAATTGCTATGCAAGAGGAGTTAAATCAATTTGAAAGAAGCAAAGTATGGTAATTAGTTCCCAAACTAGAAAATCATTCAATTATTGGAACTAAATGGAAATTTAGAAACAAGAAGGATGAAAATGGTATAGTTGTTAGAAATAAGGTTAGGCTTGTAGTTAAAGGATATAACCAAGAAGAAGGGATAGATTATGACGAAACTTTTGCCTGCGTAGCCAGAATGGAAGCTATAAGAATGCTTTTAACTATTGCATCCCATAGAGAATTTACATTGTACCATATGGATGTTAAAAAGTACTTTCTTAAATGGTTATATTAATGAAGAAGTATATGCTGAACAACCCCCAGATTCGAAGACATAAAAATCCATGATTATATGCTTAGATTAACTAAGGCTTTATATGGGTTAAAACAAGTCCCTAAGGCTTGGTATGAAAGACTTAGTGGATTTTTAATAGAAAAGGGTTTTTCAAGAGGAAAAGTTGATAGTAACTTGTTCATCAAAACTAATAAAAATGATATGCTTTTAATTCAAATCTATGTAGATGATATAATATTTGGTGCTACTAATGAAAATCTATGTAAAGAATTTGCGAAAAGTATGCAAGAAGAATTTGAAATGAGTATGATGGGGGAATTAAACTATTTTCTTGGACTACAAATTAAACAAACAAAGAGTATGACTTTTATAAGTCAATCAAAATACATCAAAGATATGATTAAAAAATTCGATATGGAAAATAGTAAACCCATAGGAACCCCCATGAGCACTTCCCTTAGTCTTGATAAAGATGAGAAAGGAAAACCAGTAAATATGACATATTATAGAGGAATGATTAGAAGTTTATTATATCTAACAGCTAGTAGGCCCGACATAATGTTCAATGAGTGTATGTGTGCACATTTCCAATCAGCACCCAAAGAATCACAACAAATAGCTATTAAGAGAATTTTACAATACTTGATAGGCACCATGGACTTAGGTCTTTGGTATCCCAAGGACACCGGATCCGAAATGATTAGCTACTCAGATGCGGACTATCCAAGATGTAAAATAGATAGAAAAGCACTAGTGGCACTTGTCACTTTCTAGGACGCTCACTAGTCTCTTGGTTCTCTAAAAAGAAAAACTATGTAGCATTGTCCACAACTGAAGCTAAGTATGTAGTTGCTGGGAGTTGTTGTGCACGAATATTATACATGAAACAACAACTAAAAGACTATAACTTAGAATATACAACAATCTCAATTAAGTGTGATAACATTAGTACTATAAATATATCCAAAAATCTTGTATCTCATTCAAGAACAAAACACATCAATATTAGACATCATTTTTTAAGAGATCACATACAAAAAGAAGATATAACTCTTGAGTTCGTTAATAAAAATCATCAATTGGCGGATATCTTCACAAAATCACTTTTAGAGGATCAGTTTTTATTTATTAGACGTGAGTTAGGGTTGCTGCATGTTCAAGAAGTCATATAGAAAAGAAATTCAGAAAACCTGCTTGACAAGCGATTGACACCTGAAGGTCAGGCGCCTGCCAAGTTATTGCCTGATTGAATTTGGGTCATCAGGAGCCTGACTCCTCAAGTGCCAAGTGCCTGACTCGCAGTGGGTTGCCCTTTTAAAACATGAATACCCTTCATTTTTAAAGCTATCAGTAGCTTGACTCTGTTCCATCTTTTCCCAAAACTCCATCTACTTCCATAAACCAACCTCCTTCCTCCAAAATTCCGTCAAAACCTTGGAGATCAATAAAACCCTACACCCTCCATTTTCAAAATACGTTAGGGTTTTCAATCATTGTCCTCACAAAATCATGCCACGAACGAAGACGACCGGGAACAAGGCTTCATTCTCCTCTCGAAGAATCGACAATGACGAAGTTGAAAAGTGGTTAATCACCCCTTAGGCCAAGACACTCTACCGAAATCAAATCCAATTGTCGGATCCAATTCTCGGTAAAGTCCTTGATGTTTCATTCTGCAACTCTGATTTTCCTGAAATCGTATAACTTTTCAAAGATATTGGGTGGGACAAATTTATCACGTATCAGGCCATTGGACATTATCCAAATTTGGTTAAAATTTTTGATGCCAATATGGAGAAACAAGATGTTGGAGTTTCAACTAATCTTTTAGGGTGAACCATGCACCTCACTCCACTATCGTTAGGGAAAATCCTCTGTATCAAGCCTGGCGACTTTGAATGTAAACCTGTTGAAAAGCAGTGGATTATGGAACAGGGGTTTACTCCACAGGTGTTCTTACCACTTGTTATGACCGAAGAGCCTGTTTATTTTGGAAATCCTCCACTGTATAAATATTTGAACCTCCAAGCATTGATTCTGCATAAGTTGATCACCTACAACATCCTACCTCGTACCGGTTCACATGACCATGTTTCTTTTCTTTATTGTTTTGTCATGTGGTGCACTCTGAAATGTAAAAAGTTGGACCTACCAAGCCTTATAATTAAATGGATGATCATGAAGGAAGAAGTTCCTCGTATCATTCTTCCTTATGCTAGGATGTTGAACTTAGTATTTGCTCATCATCATATCCTCACACCATCCTTCAGTTTTGTTCGAAAAACCCATTATGACATATTTTCAGCCACAACTCTTAAGCTAATGAGTTATAAGAAGTACACTCAAGGGTGATTTCAAAGAGGTTGTAGGAAACCAACACCAGAGCCTCCTCCTCCATCTTCTGAGCAAGCTCCCTCTATTCCACAGGACGCAGATACACCATCTTGGTTTCTACCTTTTTATACTCATTACCTAAACTTTAGTGAAAGGATGCAATCTGGTCTTAATTCGCTTCAGGAGAAAGTTACGATAGTGGAAACCCACTGTTCTTCCATTACTCAGCGTTTAGATCAAATAGAGAAGAATTTGGCCAGCTCTTCCAAAGGTGCAGCACCCATGGACACTAGCTCAAATCCCTCTAGTAATGCTACATCTGATGATGATTCTGAGGAAAAGGAAGATGATGATGATGCATCTGAAGAAGATTATGAAGAAACTACTGATGAGGCTATAGATAAAGATGATGCTTGATCTTTGCTATCTTTTGATATTTTGTTGCTCTTAGATGTCGATCTTGTCTTTGCATTTTGTGTTGACACTTGGTACTATGCTTGTATTGACACTTGGCACTTTTTGGTTTGTTTCTCTATACTTTTATTTATACATGTATTACTCTGGACGGCCATAATATTTTATATTAAATTCTATGATATTGGCTATGCTAGTTAATTTTCTTTTACTTTTTGATTGATGTCAAAAAGGGGAAAAAACTTTGAGAGTAAAAAGAAAGCACAAACAAAGTTGTTAAATTGTGACATGAATATTCTTGATATATCTTTGGTCAATGATATAAATGATTGTATGCTTAAAAACTTTGTTTAAAATCATGAATCAAATGGTTAGTACAAGGCTTATGCTTAAAAAACTTTGTTTGAATCATTGATATAAAATCTTGCAGTCTATGTTTAAGTACTGAAACTTTACATACTTGCTTATTGTTAGGGGGAGCCCTTTAAGGTATCATCTCTTTCTTTTTGCTCCAGATTTGTCATCATCAAAACGGGGGAGATTTTTGGCCTATCAAGGCTTACGACTCTTATTGTGATGATAACAAATCAAGGTAATTCGATA
This sequence comes from Malania oleifera, assembly GCF_029873635.1. Taxonomy (NCBI): domain Eukaryota; kingdom Viridiplantae; phylum Streptophyta; class Magnoliopsida; order Santalales; family Ximeniaceae; genus Malania; species Malania oleifera. The sequence continues at coordinate 16,062,451 of NC_080428.1, forward strand.
TGTTTCCAAGTTGAAATGTTTCAGGAATCAAACATTAGAAAGCTCAAGTTCAAGCAAATGAAATCATACGAACAAGATGTTCAAAACTTAGCTCAAACGTTGTTAAAGTTTAAAGATTGACATATTCTATGAAAGCTTAAAGTTTGAAAGATTATGAAGCTCAAAGAAATGACTCAAAGCAAGGACATGCATGGAGACTACAAGAGTTGAAGGATTTAGAGTCTTAAGGAAGTTTTCATGTAAGTACTTCAAGTAAAACTCGATATAAAAAGTATTGAAGCTCTTTAAGGAAAAATTAAAATCTTAAGAAACCATTTTTAAAGACCTTGAAATATGATTTCCAAAGTTATAAATAATGAAAGTCTCAAATGAATAGAGTTTTCAAAGTCAAATCTTAAAAAAAAAAATGTGGTTGAAAACTCAGGCGCCTACCCAAAACTCGCACGTGACTAACTATATTTGTGTTTTTTAAGAACTGGCAACCAGGAAGGTACCAGATGCCTGATGGTAGCTTGACAGGCGTCTGCCTAGTCATTTGAGGTGCTTGCCTGTGTTTTGAAAAGCGACTACCAGTGTTCTAACTTTTGAATTTAAGTGAGATGGGTGCTTGACTAGTTATGCTAGGCGACTGCCATTCGAGAGATTTTTAAAAATACTAACGTTAAAATTTTTACATTTGGTTTCTTGGGCTCCAATATTTTTGTAAACTTGAACAACACTCCAAGTAAACTTAGGGAGCAGGGAATTAACTTTTTAAACTCTATAAATAGCCCCCAAGACAAGGATTTTAATAACCAAGAAATATTTTTCAGCAATCTAATACTCCCAAGTGCTCTCAATTCTCAAAATCTTTCTTTCCCTACTCTTTATTTTCAGCACCTTTATATATTATATTGTGTTGTATGTTAAGTGCAGGCTGTAGAGAATAAAACTAAAATTAAAAGAAGACTCTTAATAAAAAGAAAGTACGTTTTGATTAACACTTTGCGAAAACCCAAATCGGAGTACTTTGGTTAATCGTTTGTGGAAATCCTAGCTAAGAGAGAGAGAAAATAATCTCATTCAAATACAGGGCTGCTAAAGCAAAAATTTTCAAAAGCTGAAATTCCACAAGTGCTACAAATTGTGATTGATTGAGTATTTTTGATTGGCTATTTTGAGTTATTGATTGGTTGATTGATTGGTTAAGTTTTTATTAACTTGTGGTGTGTTTAGTATTGGTTTGTGAATTGATTGAATTAATAAAGTTGTGTGTTTGATAAAACAAGTAATTCAAGAATCCATAAAAGGAACTAAATTTTTTTAATAACCCAATATTGAATTAATAAAGTTGTGTGTTTGATAAAATAAGTAATTCAAGAATCCATAAAAGGAACTAAAAATTTTTTAATAACCCAATTCACCCCCCTCTTGGGATAATTACTTCCCTTTCAAGATTAATTAAGTTCGAAGAACTCATAAAAACTATAATAATTGAAGAATTAAAGAACATACAATACTTAAGAGTTAGAGAAGGAGAGAAGAAAATAAGGAGAACGAAAATAATAGTTAGTAGTTCTTCTACTACTTTAAATACAACTCTAGGTCTGTCAACTTATTTACTAATAAGAACATAACCCCACTCATACAACCTAACTACTAAATGAGCATATTTTCATAAAAAAGATCCATTTATAGATTTTTGAAGATCACTTGATCACATGGAGATAAAGAAGCGAGAATCTAAAAGAACCAATAAAAGTAGACTTGATGATAAAGCTTGCACTCATTCAATATATAATTAGTGTTAAACGTCCCACCCAGGAGCATATAGAGTTAAGGGAGGGGGGGGGGGGGTTTCTCTGCAAAAAAAAAACTCTTGGCAAAATTGCAAGCAATTATATCACAATAGATAAAATAAAATCAAGCACAAGACACAAATTAAAGAGTATAGGGAGAGAAATATCAACATCGATTTTTTTTATAGGTTCAACACCAAACCTACATCCACGCCTTAACATCAAGCCAAGGATTCCACAATCCACTAAGGATACTCCTTCACCGTTGGAGAAGCATTACAACTCGAGAACAAATCCCCACCACACTCACCAAAAGCCTTCACTTCGGTTCACAAAAAACTTTCACCAAACGGTTCACAATGAACTTTTACAAGAGAAGATTGATACAAAGAAATTGTTCCTCAAATGAGCTAATATGAATTACAGCACAATCCTCGCACAATTTTGTCAAGGAATGAATCAAACACAATTAGTGAGCAAGAGAAAATGAAAACTTTTGAATGAATGACTAAAATGTAAAGTGCAAAGTGCTAGGTTTTGTAAATCAAAGATATAATTGACTGAGATCTTGTATAAATCACCAAAACCATACTAAATAAGTCTATGGAATTGTATTTATAGCCAAAACACACAACTAGTTGTTATTGGACCATTGGGAGCAATCCCCAAATAAAACAAGCCATTTTTGCCCATATGTGTCATTCTGCCCATTGGGCTTGTCGACTAGTCCCTTGCACTTGCTGACCAGTGTTGACTAGTGACTCGTCGACTAGTATGGCCCACTCATCAACGAGTGTCCTGAATTAGAAAAAGTCATCAATATGAAAGTTGTGAGATTTTTTTCTTAGCTTTTCCAAGGACACCAAGATCGTCCTTTTTGGACTTTTCTAGAAAAATTTATGCCGCAAATACCGAAGGGTATTTAGGAAATTTGATAGGTGCATAACTTAGGTTTTAAACTGAACCAAAACGCCTTTTAAATACTTAAAACATTCTTGGACAAAAGTATGTGAAATATATTAAGTCTAATAGAGTTTAATACTTGTCCAAATGAGTTTCCCCTTGAGTATAAGATATCTTATTAATAAAAACACATTTGAAAATTTTTTTTGATATCTTATATGCTTAGTATGTCCTTTATGAAAATATACTTGACTTTCTTGAATAATTAGGACATAAAGCTCGTTTTGACACAACCGGGATTACATATAAAAATGTTCTTAAAATTAGGATGTTAAAAATTTGTTCCTTTGAAAACATATTTTGAGTTTAGGATTCTTTTGACAAACTCTCAAGTTTAACTTTGAATGCCATGAAAGTTGAGTTTGTGATTTTAGTGCAATCCTATAAACTCATGTGTCCTAGTATGCATGCATTTACTTAACTCTTGCTCAGAAATCGTGTAAGAAATAAAACCACAAGAGTTACAGCATATAGTACCTCAAACACACACCCATTACAAAGATTCTACACTAAGCTTCCTTTCGTTGGGCTTGGGTACATCCGAGTACGTGACCTTTTGATCTTTCCTACTTTGATCGTCAACTCAGTCTGATCTTTGCCTTTTGACCAATACTTCAAGTATTTGTCCCTTCAATTTGTACTAAACATAATATGTAAAGATGAAATGCACTAGGAACAAAAAGTAGGTTAATATCATCAAAACACATAAACCATGATAGTGTAGCAAACAAGGCCAACATTCTCCCCCTTTTTGATGATGTCTAACTTATTAAGAATCTACTTAATCTTTGCATTTGTATTTATACTAACCATGGCTTGATATGTAAAGATAAGCTTACCTAGAACCACTAATGGGTTGTTGTCATCAAAACAAGACAATAAAGCTCACGTAGCCTCTAAGGTTAACATACAATGTTCAGGAAATTGAGGTTTATCACTTAGGCGACTAATATGCTACTCCCAGTGTAAACAAGAAATTAGAATAGGGGCAGGTGACTCAGCTCCTGGGGTTAGGTGACTCAATTGCAACTGCTTGTTCTGGAGTGCTTATTCTAATTAGTTCATGTCACTAAACGTATGGTTTAGGCGACTGAAGTCTATGTTTTAAACTTTCTAACAGTGCTGATTTCTTTCCAAAATCAAAAGATATGGTTTCCAAACTTGGGGAAAACAGCAAGAATCTTTCCAACTCTATATAAATATGATTATTTACACATTAAGGCACCTAATACTCATTCATACACATTAAAATTCATTCTATTCTCTTGATTCAAATTCTAAAAAGCTATTGTGCATTTTTTTCTCAACGCCTTAATTGATTTTTGATTTCAATTCTTTGAAATTCTCATACCACAATAAGAATTATTTTGAATTCTCTATGAGCTTCAATTGCACATTGTTGTCTTGATTACATAGTGTTTACTATTGTACAAAATTTGCTCTATTGTGAGATTGTTATATTTGTACAAACAAATTGTTATTTCTATTTTTGCAATCCAACGACTCAGGGATAGAGTTGGTGCCTAGCGAGAGGGTATTCTCATTAGAGAGGGGTCTCCACCTTCCAACGGAGAGAGGCGTACTCCACCTATTGAACGAAGTGGGTAAAGGAAATCCTCACAGTGAGTTGCTTGGGGCAAGGACGTAGGCAGTAAGCTGAACCTTGTAAAAATTATGTGTTCAATCTTCTTTCCCTTACTTTCTTTAAATTCTGCATATATAAATTGTTGTGTGTTTTAAGGTTATTGGAAAATTGGTTGAATGTTGAGATTTGATTGAAGTCCACTTTGAGCAATTAAATTGGTTTATTGATGATTTGTATGGTTTAAGTTTCCAGTTGAAGTTCATAGAAGTGCTGAAACACTGAATTCAGTTTTGGTTGGGTGAGGTAAAGCTATTGTGTTTAGTTGATTATTTAAGTGTAAGAAGTTAACTTTCCTGAGTTATATTTTTGAATTTTGTCTTAAATACATATGTAATCATTGTTTGAATTTTTGGTTGATTGTTGAACTTGATGAAAGCAAAATTCAGATTTAGATTTTCAATTTCATATATACCTAGGATTTTTTATTGGTATAGAACTGTTCACTACTTAGTTGATTGATATTGTGATTGATATATTTTAAAAGGTTAAATAAATCAAGCTTCCACATAATAATTTTTAAAATACCTAATTCACCCTCCCCCCTCTTATGATTACATCATTACTTTCAAGGAGATTTTTTAATCTCCCATTTAAGGGTTGACTCAATCAACCAGTAAAACCCTGATTGACAATCATTAATTTTCAAATCTCTATTAAAGAGTTGACTCAATCATCCATTAAAACCCTAATTATCAATTAGGCGATTTTCAAACTTTTATCAATGATTGATTTAATCACATTTAAACCTTGATTTTCAATTAAGAGGTTTTTTTTTTTTTTTACTTTGTTAATCATTGATTGACTTTAAACCTCCCTTAAAACCTTATGCCAATCAGGAGATTTTCAACTCCATTAGCATTAAACTCTCTAGTTTTAATCATGGGATGGGGACCGTAGTCTCCATTAATTTAAAACTTAATCAATAATCTCATGCACCTCATCCAATCCTTAATTGAAGTTAGATATTTTGATATTGATTTTCCCCCAATCTTAATTTTCAAATGAAATGATCATCTTTGAATTTACTTATAGCAATCGGTATTTTTTTTTTTGTTTTTTTTTACTTTATATTTTCAAAATTTAGGGTTATCTGAGGTCAAACCCCCTTTTTTCAATAAGAGCATGTCAGTGTTTTCAACTCTGTTGTTTGAACCCTTGGACAGTGATGCTTCACTGAATAACCTATAAAGGGAAATTTATTTCTTTTCCTTCCTTATTCTTAGTTAGGAGACACACACACACACACACACACACACACACACACACACACACACTCACACGATGGTATTCGTTCTTAGATCAGGTGGTGGTAGTGCATTGGTTAACTAATCCCCCTTAGAATGGTTAGTCTACTACCTTCCTTACACACAAATGTGTTAGCCCACTAGGTATCATGTTGACTTTGATAATGACAAAACAAATAAGAATTAGTGCATATGTTATATGAGTTTGTGTTCCATGAATTATTATGTGATAGTTATTTTCTTTTATGTTTATATATGGATATCATTAAATAAGAATCACTGCATATGTTATATGAATTTATACTCCATGAATTATTATGTGATACATATATGGATATCATTAAATAAGAATCACTGCATATGTTATATGAATTTATACTCCATGAATTATTATGTGATAGTTATTTTCTTTTATGTTTATACATGGAAATCATTTTGAGTTTATGCTTAATGAATTATTATGGGATAGTTATTTCCTTTTATGTTTATATATAAAAATCATTTTTGGTATTTAGGGCTAAGTATGTTAATACCTAGCTGGAAAACAAAAGTACCAACTTAAGTATCATATAGTAAAATGACCTTATATTTTTATTGAAACCTCCAAATGTGACAAAGACCCTTTATATTTTAAATATAACCTATAAATCTTTTTGTTGGCTTTTTGAGTCTGATCTTTGTTTTCATGCTGAAAAATATAAGTGTCTCTTATGTGTGTGATTTAGTGCGTGAACAGGTATAATTCAGGTCACACATAAGATCAAGAGAACATTGAAGCCAATACAGGACTTAAAGCTCAAATATGGCGTATTCCATGATGCAAAGAGCAAAAGAGAAGAAGAAGACATAATATTTCTTTTGTAATTGCATTTATTTTTATATTTTGGCCTGTAATAATGCATGCATTTACATGATATGAATTGAATGCTCAGACAGAACCATAGACTGACCATAGGGAACCAAAGGTCATAGTTTGACCTTAGGGCAGAATTCGGTCGACCGTTTTTGGGCTTAATTTAAAAGCCTAGGCCTTAGACTGACCTTAGGTCCCCAAAAATTTCATGAAAAATCTCTTGAACTAAAATGCCATACCTATATGAAAAAGGAAAAATTTTAATCAAAATTAGGACCTATCCTTAATTTTGAAAAGGCTTGAATCGACATAACTTAGGGCTTTAAAAATGCCTTGGTCGATCGAACAGGTAAGAGTCAACAAAGTTGACTGAGGCCCAAGCGACCGAACTTAATTTGAACTAACTGTCCCTGGTCGACTGAATGTTTAAAAGCTACTTTTCCACTGACCTCGGGCAATCAAACGTTTAGTTCAAAATAGGCTTGGGCGACCGAATTGTGAGGTTCAGTAGACCGAACCGTTCACCGGGCGACTAAACCTCGAGCGTTTGGAAAATCTCCTTGGCCCAACTACCCAAACTCATCCTTGGGCACCCGAAGTCCAAAGGTTAACTTTTCTATCTATGTTTGTTTGGGCAACCGGCCCTAAGGACTAGGCGATCGAAACTCTCGGGTTACCATATTTTAACTACAATAATTGGGGTTAAATTTTAATTAAAATTTTTCAAAATCTCCAATAGGTCCTCAACGATCATATTTTTCAAAAAAAACTATAAATACCCCTTTCATTCTTTAATTAGCAACTTTGATTAACTTTAAAATTCTCTTAAATATATTTTAATCAAAGTTCCCCCATTTCAATTTCTATTTCAAAATCTTTTATGGGATAAATTTTTATACTATCCAAACTCTTTTTATTACTCTTTGAAAAATCATTTGAAAGAGAGTATTGATTTTTTATGAGGCATTTATTTTATGAAAAGCGTTTTACTCTCATAAATTCTTTCATGGTTTTAAAATCATTATTGATAGTAAATCTTGGTTTCTCTCAATTATTTTCCTTATATATATTTTCGGAGAAACTTTTTGAAGAACTTTTATGTATTTTATTGCATATTCTATTTTAAATCAAAGACCATATACTTTTCATTTGTGCAAAAATTTTGTTTATATATCATAGTAAAAAATTGCACAATTATTTTGAAAACACCCTTACTCTACTAAGCACTAATTTCATATCATATTAGAGAGTGCATTATAGAGCTTAAACGTGTACATATTTGTTTGTATTTTTAGAAGCATTATCTTGTGCAAAAATGGTTTTTATTGTACTAGTTAGGTTCAGCCCGTAAATTGAATTGGGGAGTCTTAGCTCCGTAAGTGAGACTGGTTTGGTTCAACCCAAAAATTGAACTGGGGAGTCTCAGCCCCGTAAGTGAGACAAGTTAAGTTCAGCCTTGTAATTGAGCTGGGGATTACCTCACCTCGTTAGGAGAGGTTGTAATGGATTCTGCTCCCCCCATTTAAGTGAGCAGGGATAGTGTAATCCTTGGGGGGGGGGGGGGTATGCCCAAGGTGGGGACGTAGGCTGGTTTGGCCGAACCTCGATAACAAATATTATCTCTCTCTCTCTCTCTCTCTCTCTCTCTCTCTCTCTCTCATTTAATTACTGTATTTTAATTTCCTCATGTGTATGCTTGTTTATTCATATTCTAATTATTTGCATGCACACCTTTATTTAAATGAGATACGTTACACATGTATGTTCACACTTATAGCTTAATCATTTTACATACATGACTATAATTGAAATGGGATATGATATGTGGTGAATCGGCGAAACGCTTAAATTAGTCAAAAAGTTTTAAAACCCAATTCACCCCCCCCCCTCTTCGGATCACACTAATTCCAACACTTTTCAAGAACATTCAATTTGAATTTTATATATTGAAAGCTAAAATAGGTGTTTTTGTAAAAGTGCACCCTATGTCTTAAAAAGGAGGCATACTATAATTCCATACTATTTGTGAATCTAATTCTATATTTTATTCCACGTGAGTCCAAAAATTATAATATTATTTTATATAAAATTAGGCTCATCATTCTCTCCAATAAAATTTATGTAGACGTTTTGGAGCTATAATGTAGGATTAATAATTAATACAATATGTTCATTCAGCACTATTATAAAGTCAGAAGTAGAAACAAGTATGTTGCAGTAAATTAGACATATCTTACTGTAGAAACTTTGAAATATTTCACTTTATATATATAAAAGTAGACGTTATAGGGCTTCCATAACAATATAGCACACTTAATGTGAATAAATATTCTATTTTTTTTTTATGAATTGTGCAAATCAACCAACAGATTCTGACCTTTATCATAAAAGCAACTCAATATATCCATAGTATTTGAATTTTATCTCTTCAACAACTATTCAATTTGCATGATTTTATTATTATTATTGGTAACTAGACTTCTTGATAAGTCAAGATGAATTTTTACAGATTTTTATTTGAAATTTACCTGACCGTTTGTGATTTTATAAAATACATCGTCTCACCTGAAAATCACATTTCTTGTCATATTATTGATTGTTTAGTTCCAACTTTAATCACATGGAGCCAAAACCTCTCCAAATTTTAGTGGACAAATTTCGCTATAAAAAGAGTTCAATTTCAAGGAAGAAGGACAAGAGAAGTCACTATAACAATGGTCTCCGATTCTCCTCCATATTTCTAAGTGCTAGAATATTTTCTTCTTGCTTAAGAAAGCACTTTGCTATAAAAGTTCTTTTCATTAGTTTTAGCTCTCTTCAAGTTCCAAGTCTCATTTCTTTAAGAGATTTTGAGTTGTAAGCTTGAGTTGTCATATCAATTTTCTTAGAGATACTAAGTCACATATCATTTGTAATTTCTAATCATTGTAAGTGTTGTTTGAGCCCCAATGAAGGGCTCATTTTTTATTCTAGTCCAGGTGAAAGGCTAGGTCTCGTAATTGTGATCTTGCCCTAGTTGAAAAGCAAGAGTTTTTCTAGTGGAACCACAACTTGGATTTAGTCGAGAGAGTGGACATAGGTGCTCGTGAAGCACATGTAATGGCTCCTAGCTTCCAATTTTTGCACATAGGTCATCATATGTAATGGCTCCTAATTCCACATAGTTTTTGCACACTACTCTTGCCTCAATACATGTAATAGCTTCTGATTTCTAGATTTTTATGCTAGGTCTTGCCTAAGTGCAAGTTGATTACGCATCAAGGATGAGTAGTTAGGCATTTAAATTCTTGCATTAAAGATTAATATTTTAGTTAAATGTCCAATTGTGCCTAATATTTTAATTAGTGAGCTCATTTGATAATTTAAGATAATTATTCTATTTTTGGAGAAAATTTATGGGTACTCGTGTTTAATTATTGTAGGACAATTTTTGGAAGCAGGACCACACACATGAGGAGAGCCTAGAGTTGGAATACGTGAGCATGCGAGGAATTATTTACTTGAAGCCGTGTACGTGGGTAAGTGTGCATGCAGACGCTACCATTCATTAATGAAGTATTGCATGCAAAGTCATATGGGACATGCATACTTTTAACATGGGACGCATTTGAAGAAAAGAGAAGGATTGAAGGTCATGTGAACGAACGTGTGTCCGTGTCAAAGTAGCTGGGGGTTAGTGAGTTCATGTGTGTGTGTGTGGCTAGTGTGAAGATGCAAGGCTATGAAAAAAAAATCATGAAGGTAGCAGGGTCTTTGAGAGCAGCTGGGCCATAGGCCCATGATGTGACTGGACCATGCAATGTGAAGGGTGGGTGCACTGGGTCTTGAAAAGAGGCTGGCTTAGGGCTTCACAAGAGGCCTTCTTTTTATGTGGGAAGTGCCACACAACAGCAAAGGGGGGTCTCGACATTCCTCTCTTAGGCTCACGTCCTCTCTAACTTCTCTTATCCTCTCGGCTCTCATCATCCCTCTGTCCCATCTCGGATTCGAGTGTTGCTGCCTGCTGCTTCAATTACTACCTGCTATGCGGTTCCAACCTGAGAGCTGCACCCCAAACTGCTGCAACACGGCTTGCCCTTCTTCTCTCCCTTCTCTCGCTCTCATTTTTTCTTTTAATCTATTTTATGTTTATTTTCTATTCTCTCTTTTGAAGTAAGGTTATTTTTTTTTTCCCTTCTTTGTTTGCAACAACCTTTTTTTTTTTTTTTAATTCTCTTTTCTTTTAAATAAATTGTGTTGGAGTTGTGTTAAAATTTTGAAATTTTAAATTTTTTGGTTATTATTAAAGTTCATGTTTTTATTATCTTTGGAATGATTTTCAGGTTAAGTTTTGTTTCATTGTCAAGCTTGGTTTGCTATTTCTAAATCTTAAATTTTTTTTTCTTGAGTGAATTGTTTGGTTTGGTTTAGTCTCTATTTAAACTATTGGCTAGGTTAATTTTTTTCCAAGTTAGTGTTTGACTGAGTTTTTTTTTGATTGAATGTTTTAGTTAAGTAGTAAAGTATCGATTTTGTTGGTCTTTATCTAGAAGTTTAAACACAGGGTTTCTTTCTCAGTCTGAACATTTAATATAGGATTTAATTACTGTTACTCGTTTCATGTTTAGATTTCACACATTTTTTTAAGCTTCGTTGCACAAGTCTCAAAAATCCATGAAACAGAATCTAACTGTGTTTGGTAAATTTTTATTTTCTTTATTTCTTTTAGAATAACGCAAAGTTTGGAATTAAATTGCATTCCTTAAGGAGGCAATCAGGACCTTAGGCTAATTATTACACGACTAAACTCCTATACTTGGGAAAGCTTCCGAGCTGCTTATTTTTAAAGTGAGTCAAATTTTTCTGTTTACTTTATTTGTTTCTTTATTTGCCTTTTTTCTTCTTTTCTATTGCATTAGTTGGTAGTGATTTTCTGTGTTTTTCTAGCTTGTTTCCCCTGTGCACAGTTTTTCTGTTTGCCCTATGCTATCACATTGAGGATAATGTTCCACTTTAGTTGGGGGGTGATAATTTGTATGTGACACTGAGCTCTTCCACTTGCTGAGTTTTTATTATTTAAAAAAAAAAAGTATTGAAGATGGATGATTATGCTATGATTAACACTGACTTATACCCTACACATACTTGCATATAACCTAAGAGTTACACACTCGAGTTATTTATGTGCAGTTTCCCTTTATATGGCTTTGTAACTCCATGAAGGTTGATTGGTAGTTCATTCATGTTAATCTGACTATATAAACTCTTGTATTTATATGATATCTTATGAGGCTGAATGTACACATTCACGTGATTCGTTGCACTTAGAGTTCCTTGTGAGCACTGAGAGAATACCCGTGGCGACTATGACATCTTGTGAGGTATTCTAGAGCTATTTATCATTCTTTTGAGTTTTTAACGTCAGCTTAGAGTTCATGAAACTCAAATTTCCCCTTTTTTTTTTTTTTTTTTTTTTCTGGATATTCTTTGTACGCAAGTCTCAGTTTTTGACTTGCCAGCCTAGAGGTGACAACTAGTAAAAGTGATAGAAACCTAGGTCTTGTAGCCTACACAAGATGAGAAGGCTGAGCCAACCCTAGAAATAGACTTAGTTCATGGACTACTGCTTGAGCTTAATTCACATGGGTGGTATGAAGACAACAAAAGAAGTGTAATGATTGTTCTTATTGACCATGAAAAGAAAGAAATTAAAGAATGAGCAAAAAGAAGAAAAAAAAAAGAAATAGAAATGCACCAGAATAGGGTGAAAGATTAATACCTGCTCCACACACCTACAACAAAAAGTTAGAGACACAACACATGTTCTCCAAATATGAAGACTCTTCACCCAGGTAATGCCTCAAATGTATTCATGTCTGGTTTGTGAATAAGTTGATTTAGGGTGGTCTTGGTTGGATATGGCGAGTAGGTGAGAACATGCTAGGGTGAAGGACCCAACACCTCATAGATAGCCTAGATCCTTTTCAGACTAGTCCACTCCATACATTTAGTGTTTGTTCCTTGCAATATGTGGGATATTTGATCATGACACTCCTCCTTACATATGACGAGTGAACCCATCCTTTTTTAGTGTTTTTTAGGGTATACCAATTAGGTCGAGTAAAAATGGTTGTTTTGTAGGTGTCCACTAGTATCTTGGGTGTAACAAGTCATACACATTACATATGCTTTGAGATTTTGCCTATTTATACTCGAATTTATATGACTACATTAACTTTGAATCGTAATTGCTGGTTGAATTTATGTGAGTATACTGTTCTTAATGACTATATAATGATGCAACTTGCATGAGTGACCTGCTTCGGAGTTGTATGAATTGTGTATGAATGAGCTTTTGTATAATCTGGTTATATTCCTATATGTGAAATGGTATGGTTGTGTCGCATGTGCATTCATTTAATATTTGTTGGAATTGGTATCTGTGGGTATCGTCCTAAATTGCATTCCCATTATTTGCTAGAGACTAAAAAAAATGTTAGTTGAGGGGTGTGATTACGTGTCAAAGATGCGTAGTTAGGCGTTTAAATTCATGCATTAAGGATTAAAATTTTAATTAAATTCCAAATTATGCCTAATATTTTAATCAGTGAGCTTGTTTGATAATTTAAGATAATTATCCTATTTTTGCCAAAAATTTACGGATACTCATGTTCAATTATTGCAGGACAATTTCTAGAAGCCGGACAGCACACATGGGAGTTGGAACAAATGAGCATGCGAGGAATGATTTACTTGAAGCCGTGTACGTGGGTGAGCATGCGCACAGACGCTGCCGTTCATTAATGAAGTATTGCATGCAAATTCATATAGGTCATGCATACTTTTAGCGTCGGATGTGTTTGACGAAAAGAGAAGGATTAAAAGTCGTGTGAATGAACGCGTGTCCGCGTCAAAGTGGCTTGGTCTTAGTGAGTTTATGTGTGTGTGTGGCTAGTGTGAAGACGCAAGGTTGTGAAAAAAAAAAATCATGAAGGTAGCTGGGTCTTTGAGAGTAGCTGGGTCGTAGGCTCGTGATGTGACCCAGCCATGCAATGTGAAGTGTGGGTGCTCCAGGTCTTGAAAAGAGGCTGGCTTAGAGCTTCACAGAGGGTCTTCTTTTTATGTGGGAAGTGCCACATAGCAGTAGAGGGGGTAACATTCCATTCTCAGGCTCATGTCCTCTCTAAGTTCTCTCGCCCTCTTGGTTCTAATCATCCCTTTGTCTTATCTCTCTTAGCTTTCCTCTCGTCTCTCTCAACCCTCTAGGATCCGAGTGTTGCTGCCAGCTACATCAACTGCTGCCTGCTGTGCTATTCCAACCCAAGAGCTGCACCTCGAACTGCTGCAACACGACTTTCCCTTCTTCTCTCCCTTCTCTCTCTCATCTCTTCTTTTTATCTATTTTAAGTTTATTTTTTCTTCTCTCTTTTAAAGTAAGGTTAATTTTTTTCCTTTATTTGTTTACAATAGTCTCTCTCTTCTCTCTCTCTCTCTCTCTCTCTCTCTCTCTCTCTCTCTCTCTCTCTCTCTCTCTCTCTCTCTTTCTTTTCTCTCTTTGCTTTTAAATAAACTATGTTGGAGTTGTGTTAAAATCTTGGAATTTTAAATTTTTATTTGGTTATTATTAAAGTTCAAGTTTTTATTATCTTTGGAATGAATTTCCGGTTAAGTTTTGTTTCATTGTCAAGCTCGATTTGCTCTTTCTAAATCTTAAATTCATTTTTCTTGAGTGAATTGTTTGGTTTGGTTTAGTCTCTGTTTAAACTGTTGGCTGGGTTAATTTTTTTCCGAGTTAGTGTTTGATTGAGTTTAATTTTGGATAGAATTTTTTAGTTAAGTAGTAAAGCATCAATTTTGTTGGTTTTTTTCTGGAAGTTTAAAAGCAGGGTTTCTTGTCCAGTTTGAACATTTAATATAGGATTTAATTACTATTACTTGTTTCTTTTTTAGATTTCACACATCTTTTTTAAGGTCCGTTGCACAAATCTCAAAAATCCACGAAATCGAATCTGAACTGTGTTTAGTAAACTTTTATTTTCTAAATTTCTTTTGGGATTATGCAAAATTTGAAATTAAATTGCATTCCTTAAAGAGATGATCTGGCCCTTGGTCTAATTATTATACAACTGAACTCCTATACTTATGATAGCTTCTAAGTTGCTCATTTTTAGAGTGAGTCAAGTTTTTCTTTTTCTTTTTACTTTATTTGTTTCTTTATTTTCATTTTTCTTTTTTTTTTTTCTCTTGCATTAGTTGGTAGTGGTTTTCTGTGTTTTTTAGCTTGTTTCCCCCGTGCACAATTTTTCTATTTCCCCTACGCTTTCACATTGAGGACAATGTTCCACTTTAGTTGAGGGGAGGGTGAGAATTTGTATGTGACACTATGTACTTCCACTTTCTGAGTTTTTATTATTTTTTTTTAAAAAAAGAGTATTAAAGATGGATAATTATGTCATGATTAACATTGACTTATACCCTTCACACACTTGCATATAACCTAAGAGTTACACACTCGAGTTATTTATGTGTAGTTTCCCTTTATATGACTTTGTAACTCCATGAAGGTTGACTGGTAATTTATTCGTGTTAATCTGACTATATAATCTCTTGTATTTACATGGTATTTCATGAGGCTAAATATACACATTCAAGTGATTTGTTACACTTAGGGTTCCTTGTGAGCACTAAGAGAATACCCGTGGCGACTATGACACCTTATGAGGTATTCTTGAGCTATTTATAGTTCTTTTGAGTTTTTGACATCAGCTTAGAGTTCATGAAACTCAAATTTTCATTTTTCTTTTTGGATATTCTTTGTACACTAGTCTCAATTTTTGACTTGCTAGCCTAGAGGTGACATCCAGTCAGGAGATAGAAACCTAGGTCTTGTAGCCTACTAGAGATGTGAAGGTTGAGTCAACCCTAGAAATAGACTTAGTTCATGGACTACTGTTCAAGCTTAATTCACATGGGTGATATGAAGACAACAAAAGAAGTGTAGTGATTGTCCTAATTAACCATGAAAAGAAAGAAATTGAAGAATGAACAGAAAAAAAAAAAAAAGAAAAAAAGAAATAGGAATGCACCAAAATGGGGTAAAAGATTAATACCTACTCCACAAAATTACAACAAAAAGTCAGAAAGATGACATATGTTCTCCAAATATGTAGACTCTTCACCCGCCTAATGTCTCAGATGTATTCATGCCTAGTTTGTGAATAAGTTTATCTAGGGTTGTTTTGGTTGGATATGGCGAGTAGGTAAGAATATGCCTGGATCCTTTTCAGACTAGTCCACTCCATACATTTAGCATTGTTCCTTGAAATATGTGGGATGTTTGATCATGACACTCCTCCTCACATATGATGAGTGAACCCATCTTTTTTTAGTATTTTTTAGGGTATACCAGTTAGGCCGAGTCAAAACGACTGTTCTGTAGGTGTCCACTGGTATTTTGGGTGTAACAAGTTATACACATTACATATGCTTCGAGATTTCACCTATTTATACTCAAATTTATATGGCTACATTAACTCTGAATTTTAATTGCAGGTTGAATTTATATAAGTACATTGTTCTTAATGACTATATAATGATGCAACATGCACAAGTGACCTGCTTCGGAGTTGCATGAATTGCATATTAAATAGCTTGTGTGTAATCTAGTTATATTCCTATATGTGAAATGGTATGGTTGTGTCACATGTGTATTCATTTAATATTTGTTGGAATTGGTATCTATGGGTATCGCCCTGGATTGCATTCACGTTATTTGCTGGAGACTAGCAAAACGTTAGTTGGGGGGTGTGATTACGCGTCAAAGATGCATTGTTAGGCATTTAAATTCATGCATTAAATATTAAAATTTTAATTAAATGCCCTATTATGCCTAATATTTTAATCAATGAGCTCGTTTGATAATTACAAAGGGTCTTCTTTTTATGTGGGAAGCGCCACACAGCAGCAGAGGGGGGGTCTCGACATTCCTCTCTCAGGCTCACGTCCTCTCTAAGTTCTCTCGTCCTCTCGGCTCTCTTCATCCCTCAGTCTCATCTCTCTCAGCTTTCCTCTTGTCTCTCTCAGCCTTCTCAGATCCGAGTGCTGCTGCTTGCTGCTTCAACTGCTGCCTGTTGTGTGGTTCCAACCTGAGACCTGCACCCCAAACTGCTGCTACACAACTTGCCCTTCTGCTCTCCCTCCTCTCTCTCATCTCTTCTTTTTAATTTATTTTATGTTTATTTTCTGTTCTCTCTTTTGAAGTAAGGTTAATTTGTTTTCCTTTCTTTGTTTGCAATAGTCTTTTGCTTCTCTCTCTTTTCTTTTAAATAAACTGTGTTGTAGTTGTGTTAAAATCTTGGAATTTTAAATTTTTATTTGGTTATTATTAAATTTCAAATTTTTATTATCTTTGGAATGAATTTGAGGTTGAGTTTTGTTTCATTGTCAAGCTCGATTTGCTTTTTCTAAATCTTAAATTCGTTTTTATTGAGTGAATTGTTTGGTTTGGTATAGTCTTTCTTTAAACTATTGGCTGGGTTAATTTTTGTCTGAGTTGGTGTTTGATTGAATTTTTTTATTGGATTGAATGTTTTAGTTAAGTAGTAAAGTATCGGTTAGTCTTTATCTGGAAGTTTAAAAACAGGGTTTCTTTTTCGGTTCGAACATTTAATATAGGATTTAATTACTATTACTAGCTTCTTGTTTAGATTTCACACATTTTTTTAAGCTTCATTGCACAAGGTTCAAAAATTCACAAAATAAAATCTAAACCGTGTTTAGTAAACTTTTCTTTTCTTAATTTCTTTTCGGATTATGCAAAGTTTGGAATTGAACTGCATTCCCTAAGGAGATGATCTGACCCTGGGGCTAATTATTATACGACTGAACTCCTATACTTGGGATAGCTTTCGAGCTGCTCATTTTTAGAGTGAGTCACATGTAATGGGTCTTGACTTCTAGTGTTTGCAAGTCGGTATTGCCAAATTCCATGTAATGGCTTCTATTCCCATATGCTTTTTGCACACGAGCTTGCCTTAACGCATGTAATAGCTCCCAATTTCTAAGTTTTTATACTAGCTCTTGCCTAAGAGCATGTAATGGCTTCCAACTTCTAGTTTTTGCACATAAGTCTTGTCAAAGCACATGTAATGGCTCTTGATTCCATGCACTTTTGCACATGGATCTTTCCTCAGTGAATGTAATGGCTCCCGATTTCTATATTTTTATACCAAGTTTTATCCAAGTGCATGTAATGGCTTCTAGCTTCCAATTTTTGCATGTAGGTCTTGCCGAATCACATGTAATGGCTATTGATTCTACACACTTTTTTGCACACAAGTCTTGCCTCAAAACATGTAACGACTTCCAATTTCCAAAGTTTTATACCAAGTCTTGACCAAGTGCATGTAATGGCTTCTAGCTTCTAATTTTTGCATGTAGGTCTTACTAAAGTGCATGTAATGACTTATGTTTCCACACGTGTTTTACATTGCCTCAATGCATGTAATGGCTCTCAATTTTCAGATTTTTATACTAGGTCCTGCCTAAGCGCATATAATGGCTCATGGCTTCTAGTTTTTGCATACAGATGTTGCCAAAGCACATATAATGGCTCCTGTTTCTACCCACCTTTTGCAAATGCATCTTGCCTCACCACATGTAATGGATCTTGATTTCCATATTTTTATATTAGGTACAACCCAAACTCATGTAATGGCTTCTGGCTTCTAGTTATGAAATTGTTATCAAAGTGCTTGTAATGGCTTCTGATTCCATACACTTTTGCACACAGGTCTTGCCTCAACAAATATAATGGTTCTCAATTTCACACATTTTAGTTTTTGGGTTTACCCTCATCAGCGCTAATGTATTCCTATTTCATTCGAGATAGATTGTTAATCCTATTGAGTGACACACCCTTTCTTGCTTGTGGTTTTTGCTCGACTTTAGTTGCCAGGTCAAAATGGGACATCTCTTTCTTTGCCTGAATGCATTCATATGAATACATTAATCAAAAAGGGATAATTGTTAAAGTCAAATTTTGGCCCGAGGGCTTTTCATAGTAACTAATGAGCTTAATAGAGGTTTAAGCCCCTTTAAGGAGTTTTTACTACAATTTAGAGTCTCATAGAGCCTCTTAGGGCCTTTCAAAGCCTCTTTAGGCTTCTCTAGGTCTCTTTAGGGCTCATAAAGGGGCTTCTTATAGCTTAAATGGCCTTCTGTTGGACCTATAGGGCCCCCAAAGCACTATTGGTAGCCTTACTCCCCTAAGGACATCCTAGCTCCATCTTACCTATAAATTAAAAAGGGGATCTAGGGAAGTTAGATAAAAGCTAAAGGAGGAAGAGAGCTTACACAAAAGATCTAGATAGAGTGCTTACACACATAAGAATGAATGGAGAGAAAAAAAAAAAAGGGTGAGAGAGATAGGGTTCATGGCCACCAGGCTAAACCCTAAAGAAGTGAAGAGAAAATAAAGAAAATAAGGAAAAAGAAAAAAAAAAAAAAAAAAGAGGCAAAATCAAACTAGAAGGAAGAAGGCAACATGAGAAGGTGGTTCAAGGTAGGTTTCTTCAGCCATCTTTGATGTTTACATTGAAATAAGGTTATGCACTAGTATTATTAATCATTAGGGATACTTTTTATTAATAAATCATGCTTAAAATTTTATATGTCGTGCTCGTTATATTTTTTAAGTGTTAGCTTTACCATGATCCCAAAAGGGGGGGTGAATTGGTATTTTTAAAATTTAAGCACTAGGTCAATCACCTAACACCAGTATATTCACAACCCCAGGGTCAATTTAGTGCAAGAATGTAAATATGTACAAGAAAGTAAATAAACTAGCTTAATTAAACATACATGCACTAGAAAGCAGTAAAGTAAAGTCGAAACACAGAAATGTTATCAAGGTTTGGCCAATTGCCTACATCCCCGCCTTGGCTAAAAAGTACAAGGATTACCACTATAACTTGCTCACTTAAACAGGTGGAGTGGCACCTATACAAATTAGGTCAATTAGCATAGGGTTGACCTCAACCTTTACAACAATCCTTACTGGACTGGATTACCGCCCCCTCAAGCCACACCTGAAAACACTCAGATTTTACAATCAAATTGTACAGATAAAAGTTCTTTCCAGTAAAGTATATATCTACCCAAATGTGTTCAATCACATACACCACAAATGATTTAATACGTAAGTTCAGTGTGGTCGAAATAGTTCAACTCTCAAATGTATTTTTTATCAATGTAGTGAATACGTGAGAGTGTCAACAAGAATCTTTGTATCTCAAAATATTCAATCAAACGTGTTCACACAAGATGTCAAGTAAGTCTCAAGGGTGTCAATCAGTAGGATGTCTTAATCACGAATATATTGTATATGCTTGGTTTGTAAAATATATGCAATCTTTGTATTCGACAAATGATGTGTACTTGAATAAATATTGTAACAAAGATTAATATCACAACAAAAATATCTTTTCACAAATATATCAATGTAAATCCCACAAGATATTTGAGCAAGTATGAAAACGATTTTGCAACCCAAAAACAAATACAAGCTTCCTAAGATATCGCAATATGAGTGCAACACTCAGAAGCTTAGATAAGTCTTCCTAGGATAGGCTTATGAGCAAAGCCCCCTAAGAACACTTAGGTTTGGCTCTCACGAAAATCATTTCAATCAAACAAACAAGGAGAGCAAACCTTTCAATACAATCACTCAATCAACTTACAAAGACTTTTGGCAATAGGAGAAGGTAAGTATGAGTGGTTTGGGGGAGAGTAGGAATAGTAGTGAGAGTTTTGCTTGAAAGAAAATTTTTGGATTTTGTATGCTAATCTTGTTCCTAATTTTTCCAAATGAAGGGATATTTATAGACACCCTATGAAATATAATCACTGGGGACATAGTCGGCATTATTAGAAAAGTTTTAATGATGTATTAGCCATTTTAACCCTATTTTAAAATTATTAACCATGGAAAAAATTCGAAGCAACTTGAGAGGCTCAGTCGACCAAAACCATTTTGGTCGACCGAAGTTCATATGGCTCGGTCGACCGGAAGTGCATGTTCGAGGTGATTTTTCAGTTTTACCGAGGTTCGATCAACTAGGCTGATTTGAACTAAGTGATTTGGTCGACCAGACAGTTGGGATTTCTCTCGAGGACCCTCGGTCGACCAGGCAATTGGAATGTAATTTGGGCTCAGTTGACCAGAAAGTCAAAATGTTGACTTCAGGAGGTTTCGGTTGACCGGGGGCTAATTGAACTATACAGTTCGGTTGACCGGGGTAGAATGAACTGTATGGGCCGGTCCACCGAAAGTGCACAAAGTGTGCATTTCGGTCCTATTTTGATTCACAAACACCCTATTCAATGTGCCTAACATATATGAGTACAAAGGTGAGTGTCCTGAGGTCTCTTTAGGTCCAATTTGAAGACACTGAAAGAATTCGGTGTCGGTCATTCTAAAGTCATTTGTATTATGAGCTTACGTATTTGACCATGCATGTGATGTGTGTGATTATTATATCTAAAAAGCCCTAATTACTATTACAGACCCTTTACATGAATACATTATATTACAACATAAGAAATTGGGTCTTCAATAGAAATTTGGTCTTTAAGCTTCACTCTCTCCAAGTGCGTTATGATCTATCAATTTAAGTTCCTGCACAAAGTCTCAAACACTCATTAGATACAATGAGTATTTGTCATAATCAAAATTGGGCGTGACCTATAAAGTCAACATTCTCCCCTTTTTTGATGATGACAAATACAATCAACAAAAATATAGGTTTAAGCCTAAGAAGGCTCCCCCTTTCAATATGCATCCAATTTATTTTTAACAAAGTCATTTTACCCATTATTTTTGCCCCTTTTCATCTCTCCCTTTTGACAACAGCAAAAAGGGCCATATGAGTTAACACTCTAGGCAATGGGTAAGTGTTACAGTCATACATGAAGAATTTTGGAAATATTTTAGAAAATTTTCGGCAGAGTGTCGTTTGTAAATTGGACTTTCCAAAATAAATCTTGTATAAGTATAACCTGTTTGAGTTTAAATATTTCCTAACAGTTTATCCACAACTACTCAAACAATTCAGTCATGTCCAACAAGCAAATAAAATTTCAATATCATCATGAAGTGGACAAAGGAGTCGTGCAATAAAAGTAATAATCAGTATTCATGACATCCAATATAATCATGCTATAGAAATAAACATGTGCACATAAGCAATAGTCACCATTCACAAAGTCTAAGACAAAAAAAATCAACAATAATATTAGTTGCTAAGACTTAGAAATTTCTTATTTGAGAGCTCCCCCTAAATTTATGCAAGTAATGAAACATTTAAGTCTAGGAAGCCTCTCTACTATGCATTAAGCCTAACTCACGTCTAATTTGTATGAACCTATCCTCGGGTAGTGGTTTAGTGAATATATCTGCCCACTGTTCATTTGTGCATACAAACTGAAGAGCCACACTCCTTTTTGCACATTATCACGAAGGAAATGATGTCTAATCTCAATGTGTTTAGTTTGTGAATGTGAGATAGGATTTTTAGAGATGTTGATTGCACTAGTATTATCACATTTAATCGGTATTGTTTCATAGTGCAATCCAAAATCCACAAGTTTTTATTTCATATAAAGAGTTTGGGCACAACAACTTCCAGCGGCAATGTATTTCGCTTCGGTTGTGGATAAGGCAACTGAGTTTTGTTTCTTGGAGAACCAAGAAACAAGAAATTGTCCTAAGTAATGACAAGTGCCTCTAGTGCTTTTTCTATCAACCTTACTACCAGAAAAGTGAGAACCAGTGTAACTAACAATCTCAAAGGTAGTATGCTTAGGGTACCACGAGCCTAATTCAATAGTCCCAACTAAATACCTAAGGATTCGTTTAACAGCTTTTAGATGAGATTCCTTAGGGGCAGCCTGAAATCTAGCACACATACACACACTAAACATAATATCAGTCCTACTGGCAGTGAGATATAGGAGACTCCCAATCATACCACGATACAATTTTACGTCAACAGGGATTCCTTGCTCATCTTTATCAAGCTTAATGGAAGAGTTCATAGGTGTACCAAGAATTTTGCAATCTTCCATATTAAATTTCTTTAGCAAGTCCCTAATATATTTAGATTGGCATATGAAAGTTCCATGCTTAGCTTGCTTAATTTGTTGTCCTAAGAAAAAACTAAGTTCACCTAACATGCTCATTTCAAATTCACTTTGCATGCATTTGGAAAATTTACTACACAACTCATCATTAGTTGCTCCAAAAATGATATTGTCCACATAAATTTGAACAAGGAGCATATCATCATTTTTGGATTTGATGAAGAGTGTAGTGTCAATCTTGCCACTGGTAAACCCATTTTCTAGTAGAAAACCACTAAGTCTCTCATACCAAGCTCTAGGAGCATGTTTCAATCCACATAAGGCTTTAGACAACCGATAAACATGATCGGGATATTTATGATTTTCAAAATCGGGTGGTTGTTCTACGTATACCTTTTCATTTATGAAACCATTTAAAAAAGCGCTTTTAACATCCATTTGAAATAATTTAAAATTTTTAAAAGCAGCAAAGGCAAGTAGCATACAAATGGCTTCTAATCTAGCAATAGGAGCATATGTTTCATCAAAGTCAATCCCTTCTTGTTGGTTTTAACCTTGGGCAACTAGTCTAGCTTTATCCATTGTTACTACTCCATTCTCATCTTTCTTATTTCTATATACCCATTTAGTTCCAATGATGGTGTGCTCATTAGGCCTAGGAACTAAGTTCCAAACTTTGCTTCTTTCAAATTGGTTATGTTCTTCTTGCATGGACATCACCCAAGACTCATCTTCCATGGTTTCTTTAATATTTTTAGGCTCTTCTTGGGATAAAAAAGCGGAATGATTCACTATATTTCTCAAGGAGGATCTTTTGGCTACTCCACTGGATGGTTCGCTTATGATTCGATCTATAGGATGATTTCTAATGAATTTCCAATCTCTAGGAAACTCCGAATGTTTATTATCTTCAGATGATTTTTCATTTTCTTCTAGGTTTTCACTTGCATTATTTTCAATAGATAGTTTGTCTAAGCATTTTCTAATATCAATATCATCCTCATCATCTTTCTTAGAAATTGGATTAGTTTCATCAAACACAACATGAATAGATTCAATGACAGTTAAAGTTCTTTTATTGAAAACCCTATATGTTTTACTATTAAGTGCATAGTCTAGGAAAATGCCTTCATCAGATTTGGAGTCACATTTTCCTAGATGTTCATTATCTCTAAGTACAAAGCATTTACAACCAAACACATGAAAATAGGAAATATTAGGCTTATGGTTGTTCCATAATTCATAAGGGGTTTTATTAATTGATGGACTAATCAATACCCTATTCATAACATAGCATGCAGTATTAATGGCCTTGGCCCAAAAATATTTAGGTAAGTTATGCTCATTCAACATAGTTCTACTCATTTCTTGCAGTGACCTATTCTTTCTTTCTATTACATCATTTTTTTAAGGTGTCCTAGGTGCAGAGAAGTTATATGACATGCCCTCTAAGTCACAATATTTTTCTATGCTTTTATTTTTGAATTTCTTGCCTCTATCACTTCTTATGTGAGAAATTTTATATCCCTTTTCATTCTGGATTCTCCTACGAAGTTTGGTGAACTGTTCATATGATTCAATTTTATGTGCACGAAACAACACCTATGTGAATCTAGAAAAGTCATCCACAATTACAAAGGCATAAGATTTACCATCAAGACTTTGCACAGAATTAGGTCCAAATAGATCAAGGTGAAGCATCTCTAAAGGTCTAGTAGTACATATGAATTTATTTTTTCTTAAAACTACATTTTGTTTGCTTACCCATTTGACATGCATCACAGATTTTATCCTTTACAAAATACATCTTAGGCAAGCCTTTAAGTAATTCTTTCCTAACAAGTTTAGATAATAAACTCATGCTAGCATGTCCTAAACGCCTATGCCACAACCAACTAACCTCATTTATAGTAGAAAAACATGTTACTTGTTGTGAAGCTAAATTATCAAGAGAGGTAGTATAAACATTTTCATGTCTATCAGCAGTAAAGAGCACTTTGTGATATGTTTTATTTTCTATTATGCATTTGTCATTTTCAAAAGATACTTTATATCCTATGTCACACAATTGACTTATGCTAAGTAGATTATGCTTCAGTCCATCAACCAATAAAACATTATCAATAGTGAGAGAGGAATCATTACCAGCCTTACCTACCTCAATGATGCGTCCTTTGGCATTGTCGCCAAATGTCACATAGCATCCATCATTGGGAACAATTGAAGTGAATTTTCCCTTGTCATCGGTCATGTTTCGTGAGCATCCACTATCTAAGTACCACCAATCCTTAGAGGAGGACGATCTTAGGCATACCTCATCCTCGTGTACCATCAAGCACAGATTAGCGACCTCCGAGTCGCTATGGTCTGATTCTGAGTCGTTGCTGCTAAGTTTGTCCCATGAAGTCTCGACCTTCATGGCTTTCTTATTTTTCTTAGCCTCCTTTTTCAGCATTGGGCAGTCAGGTGCCCCACCTTGTTACAGTTATAGCACGTAAAAGCATTTGATTTTTCTTTTCTTTTGCTGGACTCTCCCTTCTCATTAGTAGAGTTTCTATATTTTTTAAATGGATTCCTGTCCTTCCTGAAAAAATCTACTAAATTTTCTAGTTAGCATGGCCATTTCATCATCAATGTTAGACTCACTGCACTTACTAGATGTGTTATTAGATGCTTTCAGTGTCGTCACTTTCTTGGACCTATTATGCTCATTAAGTATTTCATTTATGGACAATTCATAAGTAATCAAGGAACCTATCAATTCATCAAAGGTCATGGCCTTAAGGTCTCTACCCACAGCAATGGTTGTAGCCTTGGCTTCCCAAATAAGAGGTAAGCCTCTAATGATCTTCCTAATCATCTCATATATGGGATAGGTCTTTCCTAATGCATGTAGTGAGTTTATGATGTGTGTGAATCTAGTGTACATGCTCTGAATGGACTCACCTACATTCATCCTAAAGGCCTCATACTCATTGGTCAACATGTCTGTCCTACTGTCTTTCACATCTCTAGTACCCTCATATGTGACTTCTAACTTATCCCATATTTCTTTTGCAGTAGAACATGCCATAATCCTGTTAAATTCATTTACATCAAGACTACAGTATAAAATATTCATAGCAGTGGCATTAGGACTAACAGCTTTCATATCATCATCATCATATTCATCCTCAGTCTTAGGAACCTTAGTTGTACCCTCAGTTTTCATAGGGACATAGTTTCCATTAAAGACAATTCTCCACACCTTCCAATCAGTATTTTGAAGGTAGATGCGCATCCTCTTTTTCCAGAAGGTGTAATTAACACCATTGAAAACAGGAGGTCGTGTGGAAGATGGTCCCTTAAGGAAAGGGATCACGAAGCTATGAGCCATGAGTGATCTTTTACCAAAATAACAACTAGTCTATGCTACGTGGCTCTGATACCAATTGTTAGCTTTACCGTGATCCCAAGAGAGGGGGTGAGTTGGTATTTTCAAAATTTAAGCACTAGGTCAATCATCTAACACCAGTATATTCACAACCCCAGGGTCAATTTAGTGTAAGAATGTAAATATATACAAGAAAGTAAATAAACCAACTTAATCAAACACACATGCACCAGAAAGCAGTAAAGAAAAGTTAACACACAGAAACGTTATTGAGGTTCGGCCAATTGCCTACGCCCCCGCCTTAGCTAACAAGCACAAGGATTACCACTATAACTTGCTCACTTAAACGGGTGGAGCGACACCTATACAAACCAAGTCAATTAGCATAGGGCTAACCTCAACTTTTACAACAATCCTTACCAGGCTAGATTACCGCCCCCTTAGGCCACACTTGGAAACACTCAGATTTTACAATCAAATGGTATAAATAAAAGTGCTTTCAAGTAAAGCAGATATGTACCTAGATGCGTTCAATCACATACACCAAAAATGATCTAATACGTAAGCTTAGTGTGGTCTAAATAGTTCAACTCTCAAATGTATTTTCTATTAGTGTAATGAGTACGTGAGAGTGACAACAACAATCTGTGTATCTCAAAATATTCAATCAAACGTGTTCACACAAGATGTCAAGTGAGTCTCAAGTGTGTCAATCATTAGGATGTATCAATCACGAATATAGTGTATATGCTTGGTATGCAAAAGATATGCAATCTTTGTATTCAGCAAATAATGTGTACTTGAATAAATATTGCAACAAAGATTAGAGCACAAACACAAATATCTTTTCACAAATATATCAACATAAATCCCACAAGATATATAAGTAAGTTTGAAAACGATTTTGGAACCCAAAAACAAATACAAGCTTCCTAAGATATTGCAATATGAGTGCAACACTCAAAAGCTTAGATAAGTCTTCCTAGGATAGGCTTATAAGAAAAGCCCCCTAAGAACACTTAGGTTTGGCTCTCATGAAAATCGTTTCAATCAAACAAACAAGGAGAGCAAACCTTTCAATACAATCACTCAATCAACTTACAAAGATTTTTGGCAATAGGAGAAGGTAAGTATGAGTGGTTTGAGAGAGAGTAGGAATAGTAGTGAGAGTTTTGCTTGAGAAAAAATTTTTGAATTTTGTATGCTAATCTTATTCCTAATTTTCCCAAATGAAGGGATATTTATAGACACCCCATGAAATATAACCGTTGGGGACATAGTTGGGATTATTAGAAACGTTTTAATGATGTAGTAGCAATTTTAACCCTGTTTTAAAATTATTAACCACGATAAAAATTCACAGCAACCCGAAAGGCCTGATCAACCAGAACCATTTCGGTCGATTGATGTTCATATGGCTCAGTCGACTGGCCTATTTTTGAACTTGGGACTCGATCGACCGGAAGTGCATGTCCGAGGTGATTTTTCAGTTTTACCGAGGTTCGGTCGACTAGGCTAATTTGAACTGAGTGATTCGGTCGACCAGATAGTTGGGATTTCTCCCAAGGACCCTCGGTTGACAACATAGTTTGAATGTAATTTGGGCTCGGTCGACCAGGAAGTCAAAATGTTAACTTCAGGAGGTTTCGATCGACTGGGGGCTAATTGAACTATACAGTTCGATCGACCGGGGCAGAATGAACTGCATGGGCTAGTCAACCGAAAGTGCACAAAGTGTGCATTTCAGTTTTTTTTTTATTCACAAACACCCTATTCAATGTGCCTAACATATATGAGTGCAAGGGTGAGCGTCCTGAGGTCTCTTTAGGTCCAATTTGAAGACACCGAAAGAATTCAGTGTCGGTCGAAGGGTAAACCCTAAGGTTATTTTAAAGTCATTTGTATTATGAGCTTACATATTTGACCATGCATGTGACGTGTGTGATTATTATATATAAAAATCCCTAATTACTATTACAGACCCTTTACATGAATGAATTATATTACAACATAAGAAATTGGGTCTTCAATAGAAATTTGGTCTTTAAGCTTCACTCTCTCCATGTGCATTATGATCTGTCAATTTAAGTTCCTGCACAAAGTCTCAAACACCCATTAGATACAATGAGTATTTGTTATAATCAAAACCAGACGTGACCTATAAGGTCAACATTAAGTTTTTTGTGTGTTGGTTATATGTGTGCTCCTTTCTTTAAGAATATATGGAGTTCATTCAATGGTTGAATACGTACTTGAGTGGTGGAGGAGGAAAGTACGGTGTATTCCCAAGAGGGGGGAGAATTGTGTATTTAAAATTTATTACGTGAAAGCTTGATTTATTTTAAACCTTTTTAATAATCTCAATCACAATCTCAATCACCACAAAATCAACTAATCAGTTACTTTCTATACTAATAGACGATCCTAGATATATAAGAAATTTAAAAACACAATCTAAACTTTACCTTCAGCAAGTTCAACTATCAACTCTGAATTCCAGCAAAGAACATGTATATTCTTAAAACAAGATTCAATAATTTTAATCAAGTAAATAGACCTCTTATGCTTGATTAATGAACTCACAAAAATAACTTTACCTCAGCCAATCAAACTTAATTCATAGTTTTAGCAACCATCTAATTTTCAACCAAAAACCTAAACCATACAAAGCTTCATAATCTGATTTAATTAATTAAAGTGATCCAAATCCAAGCTCAACATTCAATAGATTTTCCCAATAAATTTAAAACATACATAGCAGTTATACGTGCAGAAATTAAAGAGAGTTAGGGAAAGAAGATTCAACACATGGAAATTTTACAAGGTTCAGCGTCCCGCCTACCTCCTTGCCCCAAGCAACTTGTTGTGATGATTTTCCTTACCCACTCTGTTCAATAAGTGGAGTAGCCTCTCTCCGTTGGAAGGTGGAGACCCCTCTCTAGCAAGAATACCCTATCGTTAGGCAACAACTCTATCCCCAAGTCGTCGGATTGCAAAAAGGAAAATCAATTGTTCATACAAGTAGATTACTCTCTTAGAAGAGAAGGTTTTGTACAATAATAAAATCACTATATACTCTAAACAACAATTTGCAATCAAGCTCACAAAGAAATTGAAGGTTTTCTTATTTTTCGTTGAAGTTAGGATAACTTTCCCAAAAGGGGGGGGGGTGAATTGATTTATTTTATTTTAATCTCTTTTGATTGTTTACTTGTATTAATATAACAACAAGAAACTAAATCAATAAACCAATAACCACAACCAAAGCAGTCCACAAGATTCTGAAATTTAAACACACAATCCAATCAACCAAAGTATGAAATTTAAACAAACATGCAAGATTTGTTAGCTGCCCCGTGAATGTTTGTAACTTGCTTTGAATGAGATTTTTGTTCACATTTCTCTTGATTTACGATTTCCATAAATTAACCAATGTACTACCTTTTGGGTTTCCGCAAATGATTAATTAAAACGTACTTTTTAAATATCAAGAGTCTTCCTTAAGTATGATTTTTAAGTCCTACAACCTGCACTTAGCATTCACAAGAATATGTTGTGCAGAAAGTAAAGAGTAAGGAAGAGAGAGACACAAAGATACGAGGTTTGACTTCAACACAACCTATGTCCTCGCCTTGGCAAACCACCAAAGGATTCCACTATCGTAGTTCCTTTACCTGGCGGAACAACACCTTTACAAGCGCTCCTTCGAATAGGCTAGAACCCGCCTCTCCAAACGATGTACTCTCACTTGGTCAACGATCCAACAACTTGGAATCATCCAATAACTACAAGAGAATGTGTACAAAGAGAGCTCACACAAAGAGCAAGTTAGTACAATTCAAATCTATGTGCTTCAAAAATCAAATATCAAGAAAAAAATACACTTTGAAGCTTCAAGAATAGAATTCACCAAACTCCCTTTTCTCCAGATGAGAAATTAGCAAGTATAACTCAGGTATTGGTGATCAATGATCTTAGAACACCAGCACTTTGAGTTTGCAAAAGTTGAGTAGGTAGGACCTTTGAGAGCAAAAGAGCTTATGGCATATTTTTCAATACTTGGTGAGTTTTGATTTAGAAAACCATGTATTTATAGGCATTCAAAGGGGTTTTCTTGTTGCCCAAGTTTACTTGGAGTATGTCCCAAGTTTTTTTTTTAGAAAGTTTGAAGCCCAAGCAACTAATATTTGAAAAAATAAAATTTTTAAAAAATATGCTCGTTAATAGTGTTCAGACGACTGAACACTCGAGTTCAGTCGTCTGAAGTTCCTGAGCCTTTTGAAAATATGAACTGGATACAGTGTTAGACGAACGAGGTCAAGGGTTAGATGACCGAAGAATCGAGTTTAGATGACCGAGGTCAAGGGTCAAACGTCTGAAGTGCTTTTTCTAGTTGTTGTCTTTCACAAATAATTCGTCAAACGACTGAGCTTATTCTTTAGATGTCTGAAGTAATTCTTCAGACAACTGAGCTTGGAGTTCATTCATCTGAAGTTTCCACGTTAGACTTCTGAGCAGAAACTTCAGTCTTCTAAGGTTCTGTTTTTCTAATTTTTCAAACTTAATTCAAAATATGATTTGCTCTCTTTATTTATCCTTTTATAAAACTTTGTCTGGGGTTTTTAAATATGTATCTAAGTCCAGATAATCCCCTAAAGAAGCTTTGAAAGATATTTCAATATATATTTTCACATTGAAGTACTTACATTGTTTTTCCTAAAACCTTATACTCTAAGCCTTGAAATCATCCACTTCATATTTGCTTTGAAATCCCCTTTGGATATTAGCTTAAGCTGGTTTTAGATTCCCATGATTTGATCAGTATAGTTGCTTTGAGCTTCTTTTTGGATCACTTGTTAGTTTATGTAGCTTGATCGTCCACAATGATCCTTATTTTCCTAAAACACCAAAACTCAACCATTCCAAGTTAAAATGTCCTTTGTTTGTTATCACCAAAACTGATTAAAAAGCCTAGTTAGGCCAATAGTAGTATAAGAATTTCATAAGAAAGAATCAGAAAAACATATTAGGGCTTAAGGATTTCACATAATAGTTTTTTAAGAAGAAATCAAAGTATAATCGTGAGTATATTGTGTGTATTGGTGCCCTAATGTGAATATAATAAGCCTTATAAAGTTAAGGAAGAAATCTACTATTTTCCCTAAGTTTAGAAACCATATCTCTCAAAATAGGAAAGAAATCAGCATAGTTCATAAGTTTAAAACACGAACTTTAGTCCCTTAAACAATGCATTTAGTTGCCTGAACCATTTAAAATATGCGCTCCAAAACTTGCAGTAGCAGTTCAGTCACCTGGACTCGTGAGTTTAGTCATTGGATACTGTTTGAGTGACCTAAATTTGCTTTAATCACCTATACCAATATAGTTTTGATTTCTTCACACTGGCAGTAGCACTTCAGTTGACTAAGAAGTTTTCCTCAGGCGCCTAAACACTATGTAACTCAGTGTTTTTCCATATTTTGATTCATAAACTTGTTTGTTTTACTTTGAAAAGAATTTTGGACTTCTAAAAATATTTTTCAGAAATTTAAATAGGTATTTAAGTCCAATGTTTATTCGTAAGAGTTTCATAAACAAATTTAAGTTTAAGAGTACTTACACAAGACTCTTTTAAAACATGTAAATCCTAAGTCTTCAGTAGTATCGCTTTAACAACATTCAAGCTTGATCAATACTTCAATAAGATTGTATTCTTCATGAATTGTGAATTTTAAGTTGAGCTTTAGTCAATCTTTACCAGGTTTAACCATTGTGCTTATGAGAAATATAATACCTGGAATTTAACTTGAAAGCACAATTAGTATCCTAAGTTTGTTATCATCAAAACGAGATTAAACCTTGTTAGGCCAACAATCTCTCCCTTTTTGATGATGCCAAATAAGGAGCAAAATGATCTAGCCTTGATATGGCTCCCCCTTACAATAAACGTGAAACACAAAACATAATCAATAGACGCATACTTGTTCAAGCTTAACCATGATTTGGTGTTTTTCCTTTTCATAAAGATTGTCCTTGACAAGTCATTTAAAAATTTATTTTCCAAGAATATCATAAATAACCAACTCAGCTTGCAAGTATTACATCAACTTAGCTTATAGGTATAACATGTATAATAATAGAATTTCAACATAGCATAGCTTACACATGTATTCAGCATAACATAGCTTACTCTCAACATATATCAACTTTAGTTTATTGGTTTACTCTCCTCCTTAATATCATATTTTCAATATAGCTTTAGCAAATTACATGTATCTCTCCCCCTAAATATTATATTTCCATATCCAATATTCATCATTTAAGAGATAGCATCAACTTAAGCAACATTCAGCATTTAACTTATCATTCAACATTTAACTTAATATTTTGCTTAATATTCTTCCCCTTTTGACATAAAAAAAAAGGAATGAAACAAAAATGTAGCATGCAGTTCTCAATAGGACCGTTAACCAACATTTAGTTCACAAACAATAGATCCAATAGTTAGCATGCATTTCTCAAACAATATATCTAGTAGAATGTTCATCAACTCATCATGCAATATACAATAAATAAGATCCTTTCTAGTATGCATGACATAATGGTTTGAATAAAGTAATCAAGAGAAAACAACACTAGTATTAAGCATCCATGACAAGAAAAAAACTAAGAGTTTAAAGAGCAAGATAGAGGATAAAGTGTCACAATATTACAACCATATTCAACATAAATTATCCTCATCTAGTAATTCAAACAAACATCTAGTCTGCATCAAATGTCATCACCACCAGAAGAAGTCTCCTCCTTATCCTCATCATCATTGTCCTCATCGGATGAACTCATCTCCATAGGAGCTTTTCCTTTTCAAGAAGAAGTAGTGTCTATATGGCTCTAAATACGTGGGAGCCCTTAATCAAATGAATTAAAACTGGACTTGAGTGCATTATATTTTGTATCCATATCACCACAAAAAGCACTCAACTGGGAGTCGATATGTTGACGATAAGCCATGAACCACGAAGGAGCCTCAGTATCTGGAACAATTGGAGCAAATGGTGCATCATGATGTGGATCTTAACCACAAGGCCGATTTTCCTGTAACCCTACATTGCCTTGAGGAGCTCTATTTGGCTTATGTACCCACCCATGTGCTTGGTCCAACTCGTATCCCATGAGTTTCACATTTGTGGATGAAAAGTGATCATATGATGTGCATTTTATGAATAAGGTGGATGAGTTTGTGACACCAAGATGATCAAAGATGAGGTCCAAGATTCCTCCATATGGAAGAATTACTCACCTTGTTTCCTCTTTTGAAATCGTCCATTTTAGGATTAGGGTAGAAAGATCCAAGAGTTTGCCCTTGTATAAACACCACATTATAAAATAATCTAAGTAGGACAAATGGTCACGAGACCCAACCCTAGGTAGAATATTGTAAGTGATGAGCAGATGAATTATCTTAGCCTCAAGGGTTAATTGCCTATATAAAAGTGGGTGGCCAAAATATATAGGTTGCTCAATTAGGGCATTCAAACTCACCAACTTGAATTCTAAGTCATGTTCCATTATCCATGATTGTCCCAAGTTAGGGCATTCAAACTCACCAACTTGAATTCTAAGTCTAGTTACAATGGTCTGTGGGGTGAGTGTGAATGCTTTGTCCATTACTGTGGTGGCATACATATTTTCTCCCCTTTCCAAGTTTGCATAAAACAATCGAACTAAGTTTGGGTAAATGCCTCTTGGTTAATATGAAATGAACCTTTCCCATCCTAGAGCAATGAACATATGAAGTATATTTAGGAAACTCTTTTGCATAAAAGAAACATCCAAGATCTTACCAAGAATCGGTTTCGTAGATCTGATATACTCATTGTACATTCTCTTCGCCATAGGAGAGATGAGCCATCGTTGAACAGCCTTAGAATAATCCTTTCCTGAGGAATGGCTTCAATTTGCCCTAGTTTTCATCCTAGGCATGATTTGGAAGAAATGGTTCAGATAACTCCATTAAATCGAGAGGATAAAACAAGATTTGGAGCTTTAATGGAGGTTTAGGAGCTAAAACTGAGTGGGAGAACTCCAAAGAGTGAAAGAAGAAGCTACAGAGCTAGAGAGTGTGAAAATCTAGGGTTTTTGTGAACAATTAGTATATATATCTGTGTGGTCCTGGTGCCTAACCTGAATATTTAGTCACCTAAACTGCCTGGGTTTTTAAAAAGCATAAGTTAGTAGTTGTTTAGTCAATTGAGGACTATGGTTTAGTCACCTGAAGTACCTGGACTTTAAAAACACATAAGTCAGTAGTTGTTGAGTCGACTATAAGTGGTGGGTCAGTCGCCCGAAGTTATAAGAATCTTAACTAACTTGAACTTTTGACCCAAACACTTAACTTAGCGAATTACTTCCTCTCAAATCACTTCCCTACTATGCAATAGTCCTTATTCTTGTCAAATTGATAAGAAACGGTCCCCATGAAGAGGTTTTGTGAAAGTATTTCCCCATTGTTCATCCGTACTTACAAATTCAATAGTGATATCCTCCTTTTGTATGTGTTCTTCTAAAAAAATGATGTCTTATGTCGATATGCTTAGTCCTTGAATGAGATATTATATTTTTGGATATGTTTATGGTGCTGGTATTATCACACTTAATAGGTATAGCTGCATATTCCAAATTAAAATCCTTAAGTTGTTACTTCATGTACAATGCTTGTGCACAACAACTACCTGCTGCTACATACTCAGCCTCAGTAGAGGATAATGCCACGAAATTCTGTTTCTTGAAAAACTAAGATCCTAGAGATCGTCCTAAGAAGTGTCAAGTACCACTTGTACTCTTATAGTCTATTTTGCACCTGACATAATCCGCATCTGAGTAGTTGATCATTTTAAATGATGTATCTTTAGGATAACATAAACCTAAGTTTATAGTACCTATCAAATACATTAAAATTCTTTTTCAAGTATTTGATGTAATTCTTTAGGTGCTGCTTGAAATCTATCACACATGCAAACGTAGAACATAATGACAAGCCTACTGGCTATCAAGTAAAGGAAACTACCAATAATTCCTTGGTAGTACTTAACATCTACCGATTTTCCTTGCTCATCTTTATCTAAACTAATAGAAGTGTTCATCGAGGTTCCCAATAGCTTGCCACTTTCTATTTCAAATTTCTTGAACAATTCCTTTATGTATTTAAATTGACTAATGAATGTTCCATTTTTGGCTTTTTTAATCTGAAGACCAAGAAAATATGTCAATTTGCCCATCATGCTTATTTCAAACTCATTTTGCATGCATTTGGTGAATTCTTTACATAAGTCCTCATTTGTTGCACTGATTATGATATCATGAACATAGATTTGAATGATAAACATATCATCGGTCTTAGTTTTGATAAACAAAGTACTATCTATTTTTCCTCTCATGAAGTTGTTTTCTAACAGAAAGTTGCTCAACCTTTTATACCAAGCTTGAGAGGCTAGTTTTAATCCGTATAGGGCTTTTGTTAGTCAAAAACTGTGGTTTGGAAAATAGAAGTCTTCAAAACTAGGGGGTTGTGCTACATACACTTCTTCATTTATATACCATTGAGGAATGCACTTTTCACATCCAATGATAGAGTTTGAAGTTTTTGTGGGATGCATAGGCTAGTAGCATGCAGATTGCTTCCATTCTAGCTACAGGAGGAAAGGTTTTATCATAGTTAATACATTCTTCTTGATTATATCCTTGTGCTACTAATCTAGTCTTGTTATGGACTACAATGTCGTTTTCATTTTTTCTATTCCTATAAACCCACTTAGTGCCAATTACAGAATGATCAACAGCTTTAGGAACTAACTTCCAAACTTTATTCCTTTCAAATTGATTTAGTTCATCTTGCATGGCCACCACCTATGAATCATCATTGATTGCTTCATCTATATTCTTAGGTTCCTATTGAGATAGGAACATACAATGATTACACAGGTTCTTCAGTGAAGATCTAGTAGACACCCCTCATGATGGTTCATCTATTATTTGGTCCTTAGGGTGATTCTTTAAAAATTTCCTTTCCTTTGGCAATTTGGATTGTTCTAGAGAGTCATCATTGGATGATGCTATAGTTTCATTGTCATCCTTGATTTCATGAATTGCTAGATCTTCTAAACTCTTTCTTATGTCTAGATCATCGACATCAGCTGATTTAGGAAAGAATGAATTAGCTTCATCAAATGCTATGTGTATGGATTTAACAACAGATAGTGTTCTTTTGTTGTAGATTCTAAAAATTTTTCTATTTACAGCATATTCTAGGAAGATTCCTTCATCTAATTTAGCATCAAATTTCCCTAGGTCCCTTTTATCATTTAAGACGAAACACTTACATCCAAATATATGGAAGTATGAAATGTTTGGTCTTTTTCTTTTCCAAATTTCGTAGGGGGTTTTACCAAACTAGCCCTAATGGATACTCTGTTCATCACATAACAGGTGGTGTTCAGCGATTCAACCCAAAAGTATTTAACAAGTTTATGCTCATTTAGCATAGTCCTAGTCATTTTCGATAGTGATCTATTCTTCCTTTCAACAACTCCATTTTGTTGAGGTGTATGTGGTGCTGAAAAGTTGTGAGAAATTCCATTTTCATCACAGAAGTTTTCAAAATCTTTATTCTTGAACTCTCCACCTCTATCACTTCTCATGTGTAAAACACCATACCCTTTTTTTCATTTTGAAGTTTCTCACACAGGTTGGTTAACATTTTACAAACTTCATCCTTGGAGGATAGAAATAACACCCAGGTGAATGTGGAGTAGTCATCAACTATGACGAAGGCATATTGCTTTCCTCCTAGGCTTTTTGTTTTAGTGGGGCCAAACAAATCTAGGTGAATTAGTTCCAATGGCCTTCCAGTGGAGATTTGTTGCTTCTTCTTAAAGCTAATCTAAGTTTGCTTCCCAAGTTGGCAAGTGTCATAGACTTTGTCTTTTGTGAAGTTTGTGTTGGGTAAACCTGTAAAGACCCGAAGAATTATAGCAATTAAATAATAAAATAAAGGAGAGAAAAAGATTTTTCAAAAGGGATTTTAGCAGGGACTCGTCGACGAGTGAAGAAGTGCTTGTCGACGAGCAGGGCTCTTCGACTCATTGACAAGAACTCGTGCCTCGTCAATGAGAAATTACCGAGAGAACTTCTAGAGCCTGAAACTCGTCGATGAGAAGAAGGTGTTTATCGACGGGACTCTCACTTGGACTCGTCGATGAGGAAATGTGACTCGTCGACGAGGCCACGTGGACCAGCATCTTATAAAAGGTCAAGAATCCAATTTTCCTGCGAGAAATATGCAGGAATTCTCTCTCTCTCTCTCTAACCCTGACCCCCTCTGCCTTCTCTCAAGGTTTTTGGCTCGGTTGTTCGTCGGTTCGATGATCCGAAGCCACCATGCTACTTCTAGGAAGTTTCTTTTCATATTCGCAGGAGTAGATCGTCAGTTAGTCCAACTTGGGCACCATCCCAAAATTTGGGTAAGTTAGTTATTTTAATATTTATTAAGATATTTGGTATTTTTGGGCTGAGAAAAGGTATTAGATGGATTTATACTGAAGTTTTGTTTAGGGAAATGTAAATTTTAGTATGGTTGAGCTGGGAACACCGCAAGTGTAATTTTGGAGTTATTTGTGGGGTTTTCCATAAGTCAGGTAAGGGGATAAACTAAGTCAGTATATTACATGAAATTATTTACCATATTACAACATTTTTTTTCAGAAATTATGTATGTATTAGCACAATGTTTGGGAATACTGCAGTTGAACAGGAAAATAGATTTAATTTTATTTATGAGAATATATGATTTCAGATAAGGTTTTATGCTTGAAACATTATTCATATTTGTGTGGCATGAGTATAACTTTCATGAAATTATGTTATATAGGAATATTATGATTTCCTCATAATAAGCATGTTTTTCTCAGTTTTCAAGAAAATTATTAAACAAGTACAGAAACCATGTTTTACAAATATTATGTAAATTAGTACAAGAATTTCATGTTCAGTATGTTATGATACGTCGGCACAGATGCCGTGATTTCCATGTTATGATTTGCCGGCGCAAATGTCGTGATTCATGTTGGCTTAGATGCCATTATTATGTATGATATGCAAGATTTCATGAAATATTAGCATGTCAAACCTTATTATGATTATGAAATAGTTATGTACAAGTATATGAAACGTACTATATGCTATCAGAAGCCGGATGGTTTAGTTTAGATTTCACAAGCACGGTACTGTAGCTACAAGTTCAAGTTCAAGTTCAAGTACAAGTTCATGATAGTGCTACCACACATCTTATGTAGAGTTTGAGAGATGGCAGTTGATGTGGCTTCATGGTAGTGCAGGTGCTCCCCTAGCAGTCTGAACCAGGTGGAGCAGTCACATCGTACTTACAGACTTATATTTGATCTAGCGTGGTCGACTAGCCATTTCTAGGTCCTACCTTCGGGCCGCACAATCCAGTTGTGTGGGGGTAATACATGACATCAGCTAGCTATCCATCCTAGGTATTATTCACGTATTGTACGGTTATATAAGATGATTTTCATGTATAGTAATTTAGTACGTTATATCATGTTATGAGGTATCATGTTTTATTCAGATACGATATTGACAGATTTTACCAGATATGATTTATGTATTGATATTATGTATAACACAAAAATACTTATATTGCCACACATTGGTGTTAGTTTATTTCCCTTACTAAGAGGTGTCTCACCCCAGCTTACAAAACATTTTAGGGAATTTAGCTAGACAGGAAGACTGAGCTTCGCGTCAGTAAAGGCAGTTTATACTACCCCGGTGGGAGGGTGAGTTACTGAGTTAGGGTCAGATGGTTTTTTTGGATTATGATCCTAGATTTATCTTTTGGGTCTTTTGGGATGTAAATATATATATTTGACAGAATAGTAGTACTCTGGTATTGTAACTGTTGGATGGTATGTATGTAATTTATGTTTCCCATTGCTTAGGTATCAGAGATGTATGATAGGTATATCCCTGGTACTCATGGGTCCAGGTTGATTGTATTTATGTCAGATTAGCAGGTTATGGGGATCATTACGTATGCTATTATTTAAAAAAAAAATATATTGTAAAATAGGTAGGTTGTTACAAAACCCTTAACTAAGTTCTTTCTATCTAACATGGGCTGTAGGACCATGTTAGTGTGTCTTAGTCTCCTATGTCATAGCCAACTAGCTTTATTTAATGCTTTAAAGCATTTAACATCTTGAGAGACCAAGTTTTCAAGGCTTATGTAGTATATGTTCTCAACCCGGTTGCAACAAATAGTATTTCACATTTTTCGGTATTCTCAACTATGCATTTGTCCTTTTTAAATGTTATATCAAAACCTTTATCATATAGTTGACTAATGCTTAGTATATTATGCTTTAACCCTTCAACCAACAATACATTTTCAATTATCAAGGAGGGTTCCTTACTGAATTTGTTGATGCCGATAATTCTACCTATAGCTTTGTATCCAAACATGACATGTCCACCTTACTTTAATGTCAACAATGTGAACTTGGACTTATCTCTCATCATATGCCTTGAACATCCACTATCCAAGTACCACTTGTCTTTTGATGGGGTGGACCTAAAACACACCTCATCATCTATCGCCATGAAGCAAAGATTGGCTACTTCTTGATCACTCAAGTTGCTTTCCGAGTTGCTTGAGCTAAAGTCGTCCCAATTAGTGGCTTTCATTGCTATCTTCTTTTTCTTGTTAGTTTCTTTCTTAAGTTGTGGACAATTAGGTTTTATATGGTCTACCTTTTTGAAATTATAACATGTTGGTGGTTTTGTCTTTATTTCTTTCTTACTAGATTCACCTTTGTCCATTTTTGATCCTATAAATTTTCTAGCAAATCTATTATTCTTTTTAAATAATTTGCCCAGTCATCTAGCGAATAATGCTAGATCATCACCATCCAACTCTTCATCTTCTTCGTCACTTGAGCTTTGGTAGGCTTGCCAAGGCTTAGGTCCTTAACTACCAAAGACAAAATTTATAAAACCTAACTAGCCCAAGTTCACTAGAATAATAAGTAAGTCGAGTGTCGATCCTCAGGGACTCTAGTGCAGCAATTCACGAATTTAATCTAGGTTAGTACCCTTGAACAATAAGAAAAGATGGAATTTGGGTTTTTCTATTAAACTTAAAAAGCAATTAAAATTGAATTAAATTACTTATAGAAAGGAAATTCCCTAGTTATGAATCCACCCTAGGCCCTTAATGAGAGACAACTAGGTTTGGTCAATTATTCCATACTAGGGTTTCAAAGATAAGTAATTCACTCGAGTAGCATAGGGTAGCCAGATTCGCACCAATGGTTTGGAGCATGATCGGGCGAATAGGGTATGCCCTATCTAGCAAACGTGAATTCCTTTTTAACATAATCCGCTTGAGTTCACACCAATTGTCTGAAGCATGTTTGGGAGAACAAGGTATACCCTATCCAGCTAACACGAATTCCTTTTTGACAACCATGCCCTATTATGCACAATTGACTGAATCATAGCTAAACTGTTCTAGCCTAGGGTTTTATCACAACCCTAGAATCAAACTAATTAGCTACTCATGGTGCATGAAATTAAAGACAAGATATTGAAAGACGAAATTGAAAGCATGACTTGTATTGAAATTTAGAATTGAAACACAAAGCAGGAACAAACGAAATTGAACTTCACAACTTGAAATTAAACAAAGCATTAAATTGACAATTGAATTGAAATCTAATCTAAATGGCACCAATCAGACTCTATGCTTGTCACGGGACCTTTGAAGAACCAAAAAGGAACCCTAATCATTTATTCAAAGTTTAATTTTATACCCCATATGGTTTACACACGATTGAATTAAAATTAGGAAAGTTTCGCCCAAAATCTCGTACAGCAGATTTTTAAACTCTGTTGGAATTGATGTATTCCCAAGAGGGGGGGTGAATTGGGTATTTAAAATTTTCTTCTTAGAGTAAGTCAAATCCACAATCAATATTTCCCAACCTAGGGTTTGTCTAAGCAAATACCAATCACCCAACAAAATAAAACTAAGTAAATAATTAAAATAGATAAATCAAACCTAGTGCTTCCCAATCATTCACAATAATAAAGATATAAACATTCAAGTACGGAAATTAAAAAGCACAGGGAAGAATGTTGTCACGACTCGATTTTTCCACCATTTTTTTTCTTTTCCAAAATTAAATAAACAATAATAATTACCATCATCTATCATATCAAAACCCTGATATCATATATCATCACGATTCGACCTGAAGTGGGATACCAGGTAATCAAACCGTCATATAAGAACATACCTAATAGTGGAAGTCCATATTTACATACCATCTAGAATATAAATAACCAGAGGTTTATACATCTATATACATCCCCGAAAGTCTATAGCATAACCTAAGGGATTACACAACACATTCCCCAACACAAAATGCTTATCGTGTCTATCAGGGTACTAGCTCCCCTCTATCTCAGAGCTCTATCTCCTGGTCTGTTACGGTTCCCTGAAATACTAAAATATTTAGGTGAGACACCTCTCAGTAAGACAGAATAAATTATTCACAGTGTGTGGTAGTATGAGTTCAATTACATCATATCTCATTCGATTTTAATACATATAACCATTGGGAGTAAATATATAAATATGTACTCATAATCATATATGTGTGTAAAACATATTTTTCAAAAGCTTTCTTATCATTTTCATAATCATATACGTACTTTCTTATTTCTCAAAATCATATTCACATTTTCTTTCATAAACTTTTCTTTCTCATATTCATATTTCAATAGCTTTCATAAGCTTTTCTTTCTCATTTTCATCTTCACATTCTAGCCCATGAGTATCCTCCAATATATTTCATAATGTGTCTGTCACCTATGGCTGTTCATTATCATGTTTGTAATGAGTAATCACAATCTAGCTCATGAGTTTCCTCCAATATAGAATCCACTACGTGTCTGTAACTCATGGCTGCCTTAAGGATATTCCTATCGCATCGTCATGCTTCCCCTCATGACTGGGTTGTGCGGCTCGAAGGCTGGACCTAACCGCAATTGACCTACCCGATTAGAACAAGGGGGAACGTGTCTGTAGTGTGAATGACCAACCCAATCCTAGTCCAGACTACACTAGGCATCACATTCACAAGCCCATTCGACTGTCTCGTCACACTCTTTACGAGACCGTGTGGTTGCACTATCACCTTACTAGCAACGGTATCATGCTCTCTATCAACAACAGTCCATCAAGTTACTCATTTCCACCTTTCCATATTCATATTTCAATATTCTCAATTCAGTATTCACAATTCAGTATTCCCATTTCAGTATCCACAATTCAGTATTCATATTCATCTCTTCACATTAGTAGTATTCTCATCATTTTCTGTACACATTCCATTCTTATAATAGTGTATATCTCATCTCATGTATTTCAATATTTCTCAATAAAACATATCAATATACCACATTTCATTATTTCCCAGTAAACTGCATATCTATATATATACCACATTTCTCCGTTTTTCTATAAAATCATCCTGTATGCCACTTTTCATCATTTCCATATAAAAATCTCATTTCATCACAATTATGTATAGAAAACATAATTAAATTTCCATAACTTCATTTCTGTATAAAACATTTTAGTATATATATTTCATAATCTCATTTTCCTCAACGCAAATCATATATCCCAATTTCAATTACATTCCCAATATAAACCCGTTATCTCATATTTCTCAAGCCACACAAATTTTATCTAATATTTATAATATAATAACCAAAGGCAAAATATCATATTTAATTTTCACATACTTTAAATCAACAATTCATTGCCCAAAAATAGTTGTTATAATTTATTCCTCTCACTTGACTTACTGAGAGGCCCGCCAAAACCCAATCTCCTCGTTTTTTATGATGACAAACAAGGGGCAAAAATAAGTAAGCCTTAAAAAGGCTCCCCCTTACAATAAGCATCTACTTAACAATATTTACAATATCAAGATCAATCTCAATAAGAATATCAGAATTCATGATCAATTTCAATATCATTCTTATATATCAAGATTAGCATAATATCACATCATGCCATAATTCAAGACTAATTATCATGCTCATATATATCATTTCATAGTTGAGCCAATATACATGCTTAGGTATGTCATGCTAGTGTCATGCTCAATTTTTGCCAAAAAATTCTCCCCTTTTTGACATCAATCAAAAAAAGTAAGATATCAAGAAAAATATACAAATGCTAAGGAAAAGAGCAACCATAGGCAAAAGTATATATCAAGTGAAGGCACAAAATAGAAACTTTGCACCCATCATGCATAAAAATATGGACAATAAGTCCCCAAAATAACATGATAAAATACAAACAACTTTATATCAGATTTTTCAGTAATTTCCATAAGTCATGATATCATTACATAACAAATCTAACTCCCCTTAAATGAAATGTATTTTACATTCAATAAATTTATTGTGACGACCTGCTTAATTTCCATATTTTTTTAAAAAAATAATACTAAACCAATATAATAAATCCAACAGATCATAATCAACCTGAACCTATGGGTATCAAGGATACGTCAGAAATACAATACTAGAGCCTAAGCAGTAGGAAACATAAAATCATAAACATCTCATAATATCATACACATAATACCATCCATCTCAATACTAGAGTTACTACATTCATCGTATTTATAAATACACATTCCAAATAAGTTCTACGGTCACTTCTCAAAAAACCCATCTGACCCTAACAAAAATACTTACCCTTTAGAAAGAGCAGGTCAGCTGTATCTATCTCAGTGGAGCTTTATCCGCTCTCCTATCAGGGGCTCCTGAAATATTCATATAATAAGGGGTGAGACACCTCTCAGTAAGGGAAATAAACTAATACTAGCATGTGTCAACATGAGTTTATCTGTATTATACATAAATCATACATAAACAAGTATAGTAACTATTGTATCATATCTGGGAAAGTATATATTATCATAGTATGGCTAACATATTGCATTATCATAAACATTATTCATCTCATATAGTAATATTATGAAAACAGTCCTGGTAGGTTAGCTGGTTGTTGTCATGTATTGCCCCCACATGACTGGGTTGTGTGGCCCGAAGGCGAGACCTGACAATGGTTGACCAACCACTGCCAAGTCAAAAGTACAGTCTGTAAGTCCAATAGGTCTGCCAGACTTGGTCCATACACCAGAGGCGTCCACACTTCTTAAAACCACATCGACTATCCGTCCTCACGCTACTCCATTCAGCAGCGTTAACACAATAT
Organism: Malania oleifera; assembly: GCF_029873635.1. Classification (NCBI taxonomy): domain Eukaryota; kingdom Viridiplantae; phylum Streptophyta; class Magnoliopsida; order Santalales; family Ximeniaceae; genus Malania; species Malania oleifera. The sequence continues at coordinate 16,106,811 of NC_080428.1, forward strand.
CATGATAATCATGAACACATAGCGGTACCATGCAAGTGCTAGCCTAAACCAAGTCAACCAGGTTCTGATAACATATAGCATATAATCAAACTATGATACATGAATATTTCATACTAATATTTGCCAAGTTAATATCATCACATCATTTCTCTTATATATACATCATGAAAATCATCAGTATGTACACCGGGATTTCATATTTTTACCATAGCTCGGCCCATATGTCGAAAAATCAGATCCACAGCTCGGCCCGTACGTCATCAAAACATATCAATAGCTGGGCCCATAAGCCAGAAAATCATATCCATAGCTCAGACCGTACACCGGCAAATCATATCCATAGCTTAGCCCGTACGCCGGCAAAACATATTCATAGCTCGGCCCATATGCCGGTTTTTCATTTTTAAAAATTCATATCATTATCATATTCCCAAAAAACAGTAATTCATCATAAATCTACTCATGCCACATAAAATGGGTGTTACGTACATTCCGAACATATCATCATTTTTAACAGTATTTTCCAACATAATGCATGATTATATATAAATACATATATTTCCCTAAAATCGATGCTATAAAATTATACTTAGTTTTCATAAAACATCTAGCTTAGTTTATCCCCTTACCTAACTCTTGAGAAGCCCCTAAAATAAATAGTCCCACACCCGCAGGGTTCCCCATTCAACACCCTGAAAATGACATTCTCCATAACTAAACTTCAAAATTTCTATGCGTACTACATTTTCTACAACTGTCGAAAAATCAAATAGTGAGTAGAAAGTCTTACCTTGAATTTGGGATGGATTCCGAACTAGCCCCACCAACGATCCACTCCAATAGATATGCAGAGAACTTCTCCAAAAGTGTCGTGGTGGCTTCAGATCGTTGAACTGGAGAAATATCAGCCCCAGATCTTAGAGAGAAGTAAGGGGAGACGAAATGAGGAGTGAAAGAGAGATTCTCGTAGGGTTTTGGCCATAAAATGAAGGTTTGGCCTATTTATACACTGGCCTTCGTTGACGAGCCATGTCATCTCGCCGATGAATTCAAGAAGACAATTCATTGACGAACTTTTTCCTCGTCGATGAAATTCAGAGATGCCCAAAACATCCTCTCAGTATTTTCTCATCGACGAAGCGCACCCTCGTCGAAGAGCCCAAAGTGCCACGTCGTCCGTTCATCAACGAGTCTTCTGCCTCCCTCTTTTATATTCCCATTTTTCTCTCTCTCTTTCTATTATTTAAATATCATTATTCTTCGGGTTATTACATTTATAATTTCATTCATGAAGTATAAACTATGTATTCATGAAGGTGTCAAGATTATCAATCAAGCTTTTGAATTTATCATGTTATGCTCATTCTCAGTTTGCTTACATTCAGTTTTGCTAAATTTTCTCCCCCATTTTATATCAACAAAAAAAAAGCCGAAAGAAATATTATGCAAAAGTACTAAGGACCAAAAACAATTCCTTATTTAAATCACAATAACAAGGTCCATACGTCAGCATATATTTTAATCAAAACATGGTCATCCATTATTCATCATGCCAAAAAATATATAACATAATCCAACATCAGCATGTGAACTTAGATAGTCAAGAGAAAAATAAATAAAAGAACTAAGCACAACAAAATAATATTTCAACCCAGCCTAGTGTTTAGTTTCACAAAATATATATATGCATCTTGCATTACCATTAGACTTGTATGATCATGCTTATGCTTTCTTCAAACACTTATCCTTATTCCTTATTTGAAATTCTTATGCAATAAGCTCAATTTGCTTCAAATTTTCTTTCTTTTGATTTTAGATAATTCTTTTGCATATAAATACCAAAATTTATATGGCTTTTTCAAACCTCAATACTTTTTAAGTTAAGCCTTGTACAATCCAATATTTCTTGATTTGTGGCCAACAATGCCATTTTTGTATTCATTTGTTTCAAATTTATAGTCGTCAATAAGCTCATAAACTCTTCTTTAAGATTTTCTATTTCAACTAGTTCAATATCCTTGGATTAAGTAGCTTTCCATACATTGAACAAGGAGAAATTTTCTTCTTTGAATTGGCTATCCTGAATCTTGTAGGCTATGGAGGCATCCCTTTTCATTTTAGTAAATATTTAGCTTTCTTAATTTCTAAAAAGGAAATTACTAATCCTAATATCTTTGAAGTCCTTAGTTTGTGAATTAGGCTTTTTATCTAGGTACCCATACTTTCTTGGGTCTAGATGGTTTAACAAGAGTTGATTCTTTTATTCTCCAAACTTGTTTGATTTTTGCACCCTTTCTTTTTAATGGACATTCAAACTTAATGTGTCCTTTCTCCTTATATAGAAAACATGTGGTATGTGTGTAGGCATTTGAGGAGGTGCTAGCATAATCTTTGGAGGTTTTTGCAAAGTACCCCATGTAAAGGTTCTTTTTCCTTGTATTCTCAACTTCATTGAATCATATACCTCCTTTATTCAAGGACATTCTTTGTGCACCAATCAATTTATCAAGATTTTCTTTTCCTTTAGTGAAGTTGTAAATTATTTTACTTTGATCCTCAATTTTCTTTTCAAAGTAAAGTATTTCTGAATTTTTAATTCCTTTGCAGTTAGCTTGTAGCCTTACTACTTCTTTAGTCATCTAATTTATTTTGCTTTCAAGTTCATCAAGGACTAGATCTTTTTCTTTTTCAATCGAAGCTTGAGATATTAAATCTTCTAGTTCTTTCATCATTTTTTCATTCTTGCTCTCTAATCTCTTGATTTTTAGATCCTTTTCTCTTTCATCAAGATTTTTAGATTCTAATTCTTTTATCACAGCTTCATTCTTATTTTTCAATGAAGTATATCGTTTAGTTACTTTAACTAAAATCGCATGAGCTTGGAATAATTCACTTTGCAGTTCTTCATAAAATGGCATACTCTCATCATTAAATTCATTAGATGAATCATCACTATAATCATTAAATGATTTGAATGAAGAGCTTTGTTCTTCATTATCGTCCCATGTCATAAAGCAAGCAACCTCTTGGTCACTTAATTCACTATCTGAACTACTTGTACTAATATTATCCCATGCAGTGGCTTTCATTGCCCTTTTCTTTTTATTTTTGGAATCTTTCTTAAGTTGCGGACATCTGATTTTATGTGTTCAACTTTCTTACAATTATAACATGTTAGAAGTTCAACCTTTGTTTTCTTCTTACTGATTTCCTTTTCTTCATCTTCATTTGATTTTGAGTTCCGGATTTTTCTTGTAAATTTATTCTTCTTTCTAAGGATTTTTGCAAGTTTCTTGATAATGAAAGTTATTTCATTTACATCCATCTCCTCTTCATCTTCATCACTAGAGCTTTCACTTAAGGCTTTAAATGCAATGGATTCCTTGTTTTTAGATTTTCCATTTCTTTCATTTATTGTCATCTCATAAGTGAGTAAAGAACCTATTAATTCATATAGGGAGGTGTTTTTCAAATTTCTTCTTTCAATTATTGCAGTGGCCTTAAGGTTCCTAAATTGGTGGAAGTCCTATAAGAATTTTTTGGGTGTTTATTATATGGGTGAACCTAGTGTACATACTAGTGATGGTTTCATCTGGGTTCATCCTAAAGGTCTCATAATCGTTTGTGAGCATGTTGATTCTATTATCTCTAACATCAACTGTTCCTTTATAGGCTACCTTTAGTTTATCCTATATTTCTTTAGCTGATTTATATGCCATGACCCTATTGAATTCATTTACATCAAGAGCATAATATAAAGATTTCATAGCACTTGAATTTACTTGCGACATATTATGGTCATTGTCGATCATCTCTTTTTCCTCTTTAGGAATTTCTCTATTATCTATGTTTTTGGTAGGGACAAGGTCAACATGTGTGACAACTTTCCAAGCTTTCCAATCCATGGTTTGTAGGTATATCCTCATTCGTTGTTTCTAAAAAGTATAGTTGACTCTGCAAAAGAGAGGAGGTCTAAATGAGGATTGACCCTCAACAAAGGGAGCTACGCCTAGGTGTGCCATAAAGATCTTTGTGTAGCTTCTAAATTAAGATTTTCTACAACGTCGCTCTAATACCAATTGAAAAGTAAGGTGTAGTCCCAAGAAGGGGGGCGAATTGGGTTTTAAAAGTTTCTTTTAACTCCTCTTATAAATTCTCAACCTATTGTAAGTTTAGTACTAAAACAAAGATAATTTAAATTACAATATTAGCTAGAAATCAATATTCACTTTTAAAACTTTAAGAATGAGTAAATGAACTTGATCTTGCAGTAATATCAATTAACACCCAACCAATAAATTGATTCAATCAACATAAACCAACTATTCGTAATGTACTGTTTTCAACTTTTGAATAGTTTAATCCTCTCAACAAGAAAACTAAAACAAGATTCACACTAAAGAATGAATTCAACAAAGCTTCCAAGATTCAGTGATTGAGTAACTCAAAGTAGAGTTTGATAAAAGCCCTATTTTAATGAAGCACAATTGAAAATTCCAACACTCATCCAAAACTCAGATTTTAAATAAACTTTCAATTAATGAGTCTTGGGTGTTAATCAATCAACGTACTCCCTTATGGTTTCCGCAAAAAGTATTCCCTTTTGGTTTCCACAATCCCAAAGTCAAATTAATTTTTGGTTTATTTAATATCCAATCCACACAATTTATAGATTTGAAATTAACAACCACGCAGTTATATATGTGCAGAAAATTAAAGAGAGTTTAGGGAAAGAGAGTGAGACCTAGTTTTTTACGAGGTTTGGCTTATACCCAGCCTACATCCTCACCTTAGGCAAGACCACCTAAGGATTCCACTATAGTGTTCCTTTACAGGTGGAACAAACCATTACAATCTCTCTTTTAGTTAGGGTGGAACCCCCTCTCCAAGCGATATCCCACTCTCGGTACAACGATTCAACCAACCTTGAACTGTCAAAAACTACAAGAGAAACAAAAAACAATTTGGTGTACAATGACACTCTCAAAAGAGTAGATTAGTACAATTGAAATCTATATACTTCAATCAAAATCACAATACAGAAAGATGAAGCTTAAGTATATATATCATTGGGGTTCTTTCTTAGGTTAAATAACTCAGTAAAAATGCAAAGACTCGTGAGCTTTTCTTAACAAAATTGCAGCAAGTAATTCAACAAGAGTATAGGCAAGGTAGTTTTGAAGAGTAGAAAGAATTTGATTGATTTGCTGCTTGTAAGTTGTTGGTGTGTTTGATCCTTGGGTTTAATGATGTACTTATAGAGTTTAAAGAGTATTTTTCATGTTGCCCAAGTTGCTTGGAGTATTCCCCAAGTTTTCTCAAAGTTTGGAGCCCAAGAAATCACTTTTGAAAACTTTTATTAGCTGTTAAAATTTGAATTTTGAAGGGTCAGGAGCCTGTACTTAAGGGGTCAGGGGCCTAGACTTTAAATTTTAGCATATTTTTTAAGTCAGTACACAGTCAAGTGTCTGGACTCACAGGGTCAGTCACCTGAAGTGGTTCTGTCTACTGTTCAGTCGCCTAAACAGATAAAGTCAGCCGTTTGATAACTTCAACCACTCTTTAGTATTTTAATCATACTTTTTTTGTACAAATCCAAATTACACGTTCTTGGTATCAACATAAAGCTAATAGAAAATCCTACAACTTTCATGTCGAACACGTTTTAAGAGAAAAATACACATCAATGCCAATATAGATAAAATAATAGAATTTGGAAAATCCCGTTTTGGTGCTTTTCATTCCAAAAATAATTTTAACCGTTTTGAAATAACTTTTGACCTTATAAAATATTTTCCAATTATTTTAAAAGGTATCTAGGTCCAAGTAATTAACCTAAGAGTTTCATGTATTCATACTGAAATTGTTTGAAGTAGTTTACATAAAGACTTCTTAAGACTTTGACATTCTAAGCACTTAAGTCTTCATGCTTCTCCATCTCTTGAATATATCTTGACCAACTTCAATTCAATTTAAGCTTCATCAAATCATCTTTGAATCTTTGCTTCAAAAGTATAAGCTTTATGAGATCTTCTCTCTTTGGAGTATAAGCTTTCAATAATCCTTGTGTGCACTTGACATTGTATTCACATACTTGAGTCCTGAAATATCATCACTTAACCAAATATGTTAAGTTCCTCTGATTTGTTATCATCAAAATAAGATTTTAAGCTTTGTAAGGCCAACAATTTTTCAAATATGCATATTCCTTTTTAAAATTCAACATGTACCAACTTATTAAAATATTATTTTGCATGCGTAATGATATTTATAAAAACTAACTAGCATGCAATAAGTATCAAAGCATTTTTATTTAGTATGTAACGACTATAAATATTCAATAATCACCATTGTTGACCTTAATGGTTACGCCCGATTTTGATTATGACAAGTACTCATTGTATCTAATGAGCGTTTGAGGTTTTGTGCAAGAACTAAGGGTGATAAGATCAAGATGTGCACAAAGCAAGAAAAGCTTAAAGATCAATTTATAATTTAGCATTGTAATATATTTATATTGGTCTGTAATAGTAAGTAAGCATTTGGTTTGTAATAAGCTCACACACACATCACATGTATGATTTACTACGTAAGCTCAAACCAAACCATGAATGAGAAAGGACCTTAGAAATACCTTAGGGTGTATCCTTCGGTTGACCAACACCGGACTTTTTCGGTGTCTTCAAATTGGACCCAAAGTGCCCCTAGGACACACACACTTTCACATATATTTGTTAGGCACTTGAATAGGACTTGTTTGTTTTAATACGGGACTGAAATGCACACACGATGCACTTTCGGTCGACCAGTCAAGAAAGTTCATTTTGGCCTGGTCAACCGAGACATCCTGGGTCAAAGTTTGACCACCCGGTCGACCAGCAAAGGTAGTTCAAAAGGCCCTGGTCAACCGAAACTCCCTGGGGTCAAAAGTTTGACCACCTGGTCAACCGAAACTGGTAGTTCAAAAGGCCCTAGTCAACCGAAACCCTCCTGGGTCAACAGTTGACCATCTGGTCGACCGAGAACATTTGTTCTCCAACTACCTGGTCGACCGAAGGGTCCTCGGGAGAATTCCCAGCAGTCTGGTCGACTGAACCAGGCAGTTCAAAATGCCCTGGTCGACCGAAACTCGGAAAATTAGGAAATCGCACTCTCCTGGTCGACCAAGACTTCAGTTCAATATTTCCCTAGTCGATCGGACCATTTGAAACTTAGTCGACCGAAACATTTCTGATCGACCGGACCTCTCGGGTTGCCCTAATTTTTTACAACAATTAATATTTTTTAACAGGGTTAAAATGTTTTAAACATCATTAAAACTTTTCTAATAATACCTAATAAGTCCCCAGCGGTCATATTTTCTCCCATGCCTATATATATGAGTTCATTTGAGAAAATAAAAGTAATTAGCCACCTTAATTAGGGAAGAATTCTCTGAAAAATAAAAACCCTATGCTACTCATTTTCATACTCAAATGACTCAAGCTTACCTTCTATTATCACCTACATCATTTGTAAGTGGATTGAGTTTGTGTTTGGGAAGGTTTGCTCTCCGTATTTTATTTGTTTGACATAATCTTATTTGAGAGCAAAACCTAAGGATTCTTAGGGGACTTTGTTGATAAGTCTACCCTAAGAAGACTTTGTTGGATCTTCCAAACTTGCACCTTCATTGCAATATCCTTAGAAGATCTTACAGTATTTTTTTTGCAAAATCTTTTCAAAATCATTTTCAAATATCTAGTTTGCTTTATATTGATAAATATATTTAAAGAGATATTTATTTATGAGATAGTGGTCTTTGTTGCAATATTCTTTCACTCATATATTATTTGCTGGATACAAAGATTACGCATTTTTTGCAAACCGAGCTTATGCTTCATTTGATACTTACATGCTTGAACTATCCTGCTGATTAAAATACTTGAGACTAGACATCTTTGTGTGAGCTTATTTATTGAACATATCTTGTGATACAAAGACTGTTTGTTTGTCACTCTCACGTACGCATTACACTGATAGAAAATATCTTTGAGAGTTGAACCATTTAGACCACATTGAGCTTACATATTGAATCATACTATTGTGTTTGTGATTGCGCGTATCTGGGTACACATCTGCTTTACTTGAAAGCATATTCATTATACCATTTGATTGTATTTTAAATACTGTTGTATTTCCAGGCACGGGCCTGAAGAGGGAGACTAGCCTTGGAATAGTCCCGGATTGGCTTAGACCCAGTTGGGAAAGCTAGGTGCGTCGTCCTATTAAGGCATGTAGGTTAAGGTCAATCCCGCTAATTGACCTGGTTAAGGTTGAGGTCAGCCCTGTGTTAATTTGACCTGGTTGTAAACGGTGCCGCTCCACCCTTAAGTGAGCTATTAGTAGAATCCTCAAGCTTGCGAATTTGAGGTGGGGACGTAGGCACAGTTGGCCGAACCCCGATAACATATCGTGTGTTTGCTTATATTTCTGCATTTTATACTTATCGCACATGTATGTTATGGGTGAATGATGCGTACAGCTTAATTTCCACATTATATTTATCTACGCATTTGGAAATTGTATAGGCTGACCCTGGGTTGTGTATATACTGTTGTTGCATAGATCAACCAAAGTGAAAAAGTTTTAAAATTCCAATTCACCCCCCCCCCCTCTTGGGAATACACCAATTCTAACAACCATGTACATGCACCAGTCTAAGTGACCACTTTAATATTAAAGCACTATTGTTCAATAAGGTCACTATTTTGATCCTACATAAGACTTGTAAAAGATATTTAAAATTCAAAATAAGTCTTATGGAATTTTAATTCTAGTCAGCTAGCTAGCATGTATTGCTATATATAATCATTCAAAACAACATGCAAAACCTAGTCAACTACCAGCATGCAATTCACAAACCTGCATCAACCATGCAAATGGCGTTCTAGTTCAAGCATGCAAGTTAAATAATAGATCATGCTAAAAGATATCCATTCATCAGATAATATAAGCATTAAATAAAATTAAAATATAGAATTCAATTCCAATAGCATGCGATCTATTTAAGCTCAAATAACAGCTTATTTTATAAGTTATCCATCCATAATATAAACATCTAGCACAGATGGATATTTGCATTTAGCTCAAATGATCATAATTAACCTTCCATCAATTGATGTAACTTTAAAGCTAAGAATGGATAGTTCTCTCAAGTCATCCAATATAAATGAAACAATAAAATATATCTAAATTAAGCACAATACACTTGATTGCACATTGGATGAATTTTAAAGAACTCCCTTTTAGTTTTACAGCCTAAGCATTATTATCTTATGTTCTTAGATTTTCATTTTTAATGCTTAAAACTTAGCCAAATACTCTAAATTTTCACTAACATAACTTTGACTTTGAGTTCTTGGGCTTGACACATTTAGCCACTTTTTCACCCCTTTTATATTCAACTCATTTGCCAAAGAGATTATATTTTCAATAAATATTATTTGACATTTTATTCTAAGATTTCAGCTAATATTTTCAACTAAGGGGATGAGTTTTAAATATGTTTAATCATTTAAGTTCCATTATGAGTTTAGGGCTATATGATACATAGAATTAGATTAATTTCCTAAAACTCAATTCAATTTGGTGGACAAAAATATACTATATTTAAAATTATTTAAACTTTAAGCATATATATAGCATTACGAATTATTTCACCATTTAAGAGCCATTGACCATATGAAGGAGATTTACACATCAAAGCATGCAATAGCCAATATATTCATTTTATAACCAAACAAAATAATATGTACGTAATAAGCGAATAGATTGGATATTATCAACTTAGATTTTCATATTGGCTTGCTTTTCTAATAATCTTAGTATAATAATAGTGTATACTAAAATTTAAAATTTTAAATACAAAACACTATTTAAGCATTTAAAGCATTATAACCCCTTATATATTATATCCTAAAATCTTATGAGTATATAAAAAAATATTCTTTGAAATGAACCTCATAAGATGGCATGCTATAATCATATTCATCACATGATTCACAAAATATACCATGTGAATCAAGATATTATCATCAAATAAAATAGAAGGAGAAAGATATACCTTTACATTTTACTCCTTCTTAGTCGTTAATGCTCGAAATCCTTGGAGTGACGTCCTCCTCTCTCTCGATTTCTTATTCCTCTTAATGTTCCCAAAATTTCCTTAGCACTTAGAACAAGATATAAATTTTATAAATGCATTAGTAACTAAGGCACAATAAAAATATGCATGGCATTAAAATGATATGCATTATTAATCATTTCATGCTCATTCAATTCATTTTCAAAGTTTGGGAAACAATAAATTTTAAAAAACATTTTGGATATAAAATTTTCTTTAACAATCACTTTCAAAATCCCCCAATCAATTGATTTTACAAAAATGATGTTTCATTTCAAACGGTAAAATCTATACTATAAAAATAGTGGAGGAAATGCAAAGAATTAACCCTCTCAAAACATGGATACACCATGAGCCCTTGCAATCTTTATGCAAAGACGGTTAGGTTTATTGCAACCGGTCTCTGATACCAATTGAGAGTTATGCTGTGATCCCAAGAGAGGGGGTCCATTGGGATTTAAAAAATATTTTGCTGATTTAATCTTCGTCGATTCACCAACAAATATCTCATTTAAAATTTAAAGGCGTGTATGAAAAATAAATATAACAATAAATAAACATTCAAACATATGCAAAACTTAAAGTGTGGAAGAGAGAGAGAGAGAGAGAGAGAGAGAGAGAGAGAGAGAGAGAGAGAGAGAGAGAGAGAGAGAGAGAGAGGCACTGCAAATTTTAATGAGGTTCGGCTATATCCGCCTACATCCTCGCCTTAGGCAAACCACGCAAGGATTTCACTATCCACTTCTTAACAGAGCGAAACTCCCTTTACATCCACTTCTTCACAGGGTGAAGCCCCCTTGAAATTAGGAATAGCTTCCCAAGAGGGGGGTGAATTGGCTTTTAAAAAGTTTCTTTTAATTCCTTTTTAGAATTCTTAAACTTATTTTATTTCTTTTAACCAATTCGTGACTTGTTTGTTTAATTTGTTAAGCACTCAAGAACTTGGTTTCTTTATTGAATCCTTAACCATACAAACATCCAATCATTCAACCAAACCAATCAACTATAATTATAAAGAAAACAACCAAGCCAATACACGGCACTTATGTAATATAAAAACTTAAGATGGTTGTTTGTTTATATTAGCCAAATTTGAACCAAGCCTTGTATAAATGAATTTGCTTCTTCAATATGTTTTTCAATAACACATTCACACTCTTCTCAATATTCAAAACTTAACTAAACTCTCAGTTAATTTATCCTTGGGCTGTTAACCAAGTAATGTACTCCTGTATGGTTTTCGCAAAATATGGTATACGTACTCATTTTTGGTTTCCGTAACTCAAATCAAAATTAAACTTTAAGTTTACTTGATTTTTATATTACGTTGTATATATGATAAATAAACCATCCATGCAATTTAAATATGCTGAAAATAAAGAGTAAGGGAAAGAGAGAGTGAAACGGAGATTTTTACGAGGTTCGGCTTATACCCAGCTTACGTCCTCGTCTTTGGCAAACCACCAAAGGATTCACTAGTTCAGTTTCGTTGATGGGTGGAACAATACCGATTACAACACTCCTTGGTTAAGGCTAGAGCCCGCCTTCTCCAAATGATATCCCCTCGTTCGGTCACTCCTTACATAGGTTAGAGCTCGCCTCTCTAAGCAATATTCCCTTACTTAGCCAATGATCCAAACAACCCTTGGAATCGTCAATTTACAAGATACAAATCAAATATTTGTATACAAGAACTTGCTCACACAAAGAGCTTATTAGTACAACAATTTAGAAACTAATATACTTCAAAGTAAATAACAATATGGAATTTAACTTGAAGCTCAATGAAGTATATCACCAATTTAATTCTTTCAATGGATGAAAGATTTCAGAATTGTAGCACAAACTTGGTGAGTAAAATCAACAACAACTCAGTAAGCTTCGTGCAAGTTGAGAGCAAGAGAGAGTCTTGAGAATTTGAGAGCAATTTGAGAGAGATGTTGAATTTTAATTCTTGGTGTATGATTCAATAATCTTTGAGGCTTATTTATAGACTTTAAAAGGTAAGTAACTTGGTCCCCAAGTGTGTTGAAATATCCCCCAAGTTTCCATAAATTTTGAGCCACAAACAACTCCATTTAAAAATTTGACCGTTATGAGAAAAATCAAAATAGCCGTGTGGCAGTGCCCCAATCCTCCAGTTGCCTACCCTGTTATTTTTAAAGGAACAGCAGGGGCAGTAGCCTGGCAGTCGCCTGCCAGAACTAAGCCAGTCGCCTGGCATAGCCACCCAGGCACCTAGCATGTTCAGGCAGTCGCCTGGCATGCACACATGCTGCTGTCAATTTCGAGCACCCTTCTGTTTTTTAGTAATAACTTTTTTATTTATAACTCTGAATTTGATAATATTGGTGTCAAATGAAAGCTAAGAGAAAATCCTACAACTTTCATGTTTAACACATTTTAAAATAAAGAGTTTTTAATTGATAAAAATACACCTCAATGCAGATGTAGAAAAATTAACAACATTTTGAAAATCCTCTTTTTTTGGTGCTTTTCATTCCAAAAATGATTCTAACCTTTTTTAAATAGTTTTTGACCTTATAAAAATATTTTCCAAGTATGTTCAAAGGTATCTAGGTCCAAGACATTAACCTAAGAGCTTCATGTATCCATATTGAATTATTTGAAGTACTTACATGAAATTTCCTAGACTCTTTTAAATTTTCAATTCTTGAATTTTTTGAGGTCTTTATGCTTGCTTCATCTTTTTTTGAGCTTTCATCAAGTTCTATTTAATTCTCATGCTCTCATGATCTTCAAGCTTTATCTTTAAATCCATTTTTGAATCCACGCTTTAACTTCATATTGAATTCATTCTTTGAAGTACAAGCTTTCATCAATTCTTTAACGCTCTATTCTTGAGTCTTGAAAATACATCACTTAAACAAAACATGTTAAGTTCTACTTATTTGTTAGCATCAAAATAGGATATTAAGCCTTGTAAGGCCAACACCCCTTTACATCCGTTTTTTCACAAGCTGAAGCTACCCTTTACATCCGCTTCTTCATAGGGCGAAGCTACACTTTACATCTCCTTCTTCACTAAGGGAAGCTACCCTCTCCAAATGATATACCCTCACTTGGCCCACAGTTCATAACCTGAATCGCGAAGGGCTGTTTTGAAAAACAAATTTTTGTACAATAAAAATGCTTCTCAAGTAAGCTGATTTTTACACTTTGAAAACTAAATGCACTCTCACATGATTTATAAATGAAACTCGGTAGAGTATTGGATTTCTATCAAAAATATTTTCTAATTAAAACAATGAGAGTGTGGAAAACGATTTTTCTTTTCTAAAATAACCTTTAAATAAAATTCACAATTAAAAAGCTTCCAAGCAAAGTATATGAAATTGAATACATGCTCAAACCATTATCAAGAAACTTTTCAAGAACAATATATATATCAGTGAATATATATGCTCAAAGAATTCTTGAACTAACCCTAAAAATATTCTCAAATATATTTTCCAATAAAAGAATAGGAGAACCTAGGGCTTTCATTTTAAAAAACGATGACCTTTGTAAATTTAACATCTCAAGAAGACCCTCAAGCAATATATATATAAGAATATGAAATATATGCTCAAACTCAAGTCTTTCTTATATAAATAAAATTTTCTCCAAAAATAATTTTTCTAATGAAGAGTGTAGGAGAAGTTGGACTTTGAAAACCATTTGAAGAACAATGCAATCAAGCAAAATATATATATATATATATATATATATATATATATATGAAAGATCATACATGCTTGAGCCTTTTCAAATAGAACCCCTAAAATATTTTCCCCAAAAATATTTTCAAGAAGGAGTAGGAGAAATAGAAATTTAAAACATAAATGGGGTGTAAAAATGGGTGGAAATCAAAAATATGAGGAATTATGCTCCCAATAATTTTCCCCACATTTTTCAAGTGTATTTGGCTCGTATTTATAGGCTAAAACTCGAAGTAGCCGTTATATGGCCGTTGGGGGAAAGAAATAATATAATATTTTGGAAATTAGTCATTTTCTAGTCGTTGGTATTTGTTCCCGACACAACTGGTCAACCAATGCCCTATAATGATCAACCAATGACAACTTTGGTCGACCAGGGCCCTATACTAGTCGACTAGTGACTTGGGCTGAGAAAAAATTTGGTTATTGCTAAGCTAGTCGACTAGTTCCTTGTTTTTACGCAGACACTTTCAATTTTTTGGACATAACTTTTTCGCTACAACTCCAAATTAAACGTTCTTAGTATCAATAGAAAGTTAAGAAAAAATCCCATAACTTTCATGTTAAACCCTTTCTAAGATAAGGAGTTATTGATGTAAAAAAGTGCTTATCAAAGTGACAAAAGAAACATGAAGGGGTTTTTTAAAGAACTTGTTTTAGAAAAATATTTTCATGAAAAGCTCAAGCCCCTAAGGTCAATCTAAGGTCTTGGTTGAGCTTCAATTTAGATCATATGATATGCATGCACACATTAAACCAAAATAATTATTACAACTTAGAAAATAATAAATAAAGTCTTCAAGTCTTCTGCTCCTCTAATTGTCCATGGAATACGCCTTGGAATATGATCATTGGTGTGCATTCAAGGCTTCTATATTGCATGTCTCATTTGTGCCTTCTACATCATAAATTTTTTCAAAGACTAAACTCACACATGAGATGTTATGGTTTGTCATAATCAAAACAGGGATCGAACTCAAAAAGTCAACATTTTCATCATAGCAATTGTAGATATGTTGTCATAATAAATAATTGTAGGAGCATTTTCAACTTGTTACAAGTCAACTAGTAATCTTTGTAACCATATTGCTTCGCACGTAGCATCTGTTATGGAAATATATTCTGCTTCTACCGATGAAAGTGCCACTGTTTTTTGCTTTTTGTATGCCTATAAAATTATTTTGGATCCTAAGCAAAATATATAACCGTAGGTGCTTTTCCGATCATCAATTGAGCCTACCCAATCATTGTTAGTGTATCCCACAAGCTTGTTCTGTTTCTCTTTCGTATATCGAATTCCAAATTTCCTAGTTCCTTAAAGATAATGTAAAATTCTTTTTGTCACTGCATAGTGTAGCTTGCTGGATTGAGGCATAAATCTTGAAATTAAGCCGACTTGGTAAACAATATATGGCCTTGTGTTGGTTAAGTATATTAAGGAACCAACCAGGCTTCAATATGTTTTTTCATCGACCTTCGGTGCACCGTCATTCAACTGTAGCTTCTCGTTTTTAGCAATGGAGTAGAGATTGGTTTGCAATTATTCATTTGAAACTTTTTCAATAAATCTTCATGATATTTTTCTTGAGAAGTAAATATCTCTCCTTTTTTTTATCGAACTTGAATTCCAAGGAAATATTTCATAAGCCCTAAATTTGTCATCTCATATTCTTTCATCATAGCTTCCTTAAATTCCTCCATCATTGCTAGATTGGTGCCTATGTAAATCAGATCATCAACATACAAACAAATAAGGAGAAATTCTTTCATACCTCCTTCTTCTTTTTTTATGTAAAGTGAAGGTTCATTTTGACTTCTTTGAAATCCTTTTTTTATGGAAGTAGGATAGATCTTGCTATTCCAAGCTCATTGAACTTGTTTTAATCCATATAAGGCTTTTCATAGCCTATAAACCTTGTCTTCTTGGCTAGGTATCGAATAAAACTTCTTCTTCAAAGTCTCCATTAAGAAATGCTGATTTGACATCATTTTGGAAGAGTGGTAATTCCAGTTAAGTGGCCAAGGCAAGAACTGTTCGTATCATCTCCATATGAGTTACTGGTGCAAATGTTTCATTGAAGTCGATTCTAGGCTGCTGTGAATAGCCTTTTGCAACTAAACGATCCTTGTGCTTATGTATCGAGCCATATTCCTTATACTTGGTCTTGTAGACCCATTTTAGCCCAAATTACTTCTTTGTTTTCAGTTGATCTACCAGCTCCCATAGTTTGTTCTTTTCAATTGTTGCAATTTCTTCTCACAAGAAAAAAATGCAACGTCATAAATTTCATAAATTTCTCATAAAGAGCATGCCCTTATCGGTGGAGTCTCTGACTCTGAATAAATTTGCCTTGAAGTGCTTTGCAGTGATTGTTGTGAGCTTGTAGTTCCTAGAGAAATGGGAGACATAGATGCAACACTCTTATGAATACATTGTTCGTTTCCCAAAATCTTTAGGATATTTATTGAAGAAGGATATGAATTTGCACCAAGTCCAGAAATTAGAGCAACCTGGTCTTCGGATAGGTAGAAGGAGCATAAAGAGAATAAGGTGAGAGATGCAAAAACCTTGTCCTTTATGCATCAAGGGGTAAGTAAATCTATTCTTCCCAGAATTATGGGTGCAAAATCATCTAAAGATGCATGGAAAATTTTGAGTAAACAATTTGAAGGCTATGATAAAGTAATCTCTGCAAAACTCCAGAATATATGGCGAGATTTTGATAATTTAGCCATGAAAGAAAAAGAGCAAATTCGAGATTTTCTTGGTAGAGTGATTGGAATTATTAATCAAATTAGATCTTATGGAGATACCATTGAGGACAAGAAAATTGTTGAAAAAATTTTGAGAATTTTACCTACTAAATTTGAGCATATAGTTGCTGCATTTGAAGAATCCAAAAATTTACTAAAACTCGCCCTAGATGAACTCATGGGAAGTCTAGAAGCCCATGAACAAAGGATGAGCAGATTTTCAAATCAAGATTTAGAGCAGGCTTTTCATTCAAAAATAAACATAGAAGAGCAAAATAATAAAGGAGCTGGTTCATCTAAAATATTTTCACGTGGAAGATGACGTGGTAAAATCCAAAATTTTTGAACTCAAGACAAAATAGGAAGAAGCAATTTTAACCCTCAATGCGTAATCTACAAAATATATATATATATATATATGGGCATGAAACAAAAGTTTGTAGATTTCGAAGCAGAAAATGCAGAATTCCAAATCATTCTCAAAATGATTGTTGGTACAAAGATCAATGACAAGAAGTCTACTACTCAAAAGAATGTGAAGAAAAAGAAGCAAAGCAGGTATTTTAGTCATGTATGAATGCTCAACAAGAATTTGAGAACATTTGGTACGTGGATAGTGCTTGTAGTAATCATATGTGTTAGCATATCTCCCTAATTTAGGTGCATCTAAGTACTTATTGAGTTACCCTTATAGTCTGCCTCCTTCACCTATAAAAGGATGACCCTTGTACAGTTTTACACACACAAAAAGAATAATACAAAATTTATTAGTTTTAACATGGTATCAGTGTGAAGGTTTTTTTAACCTAGGTTTTTCTTACCTTGCCGCCGCCCGCACAAACCCAACAGGTTCCCGCAGGTTCCGACATCAGAGACCACACTCTGGCCACTCCAACGTATCTTAGTCGTGGCTCATCAGCGTCTTCTCCAGCGTGCATCTTTCACAGCTCTTCTCACCACTCGTCTCTCTGACAAACTCCCATCTCTCTCCATTTTTGGCAACCGCTGTCTCCCAGTTGCTGCTCTCATATCTCCGTTTCTCAGTTCCGTCGTTTGGCTGGTTCCTCCCTGACGCTTACAGTCTTCTCATCCTCTCTCTCGGCTCGTCATCTCTCAAACATCTCTGGCGGTCTCTCATCTTCACCAGTCGTCTTGCTAGCAGTTCCCTCATCTTTTTTCTTTTCTTTTTCTTACTATCTCTTGACTTTTCCAGCCGCTTCTCTGACATCGTTGTCATCTCCGGATCTATTCTGACGTGCAGCCGCCTCTTTTTCTCGGCCCTTCTTTATGGAATCTTTTAAAAGACGTCGTCTCCTATTCATTTTTGCTCGGTGCTACCATCTCTCAAACACACTAAACCTATCATCTCCGACTTCTAAGTTTCTAGCATCTCCGGAGTTCGTTGGTTCATCATCTCTCAGTCTTTCGGCCGTTCTCATTTCTCAGTCTTTTTTTTCTACATGACCACCATGTGCAGGATATAGATAGCTCTCTGCAGTGAGCCGCCTCACCTCTTAGGTCCGTATTTAGCCCTCTCTCATAACATTCTTTCTCTAGAGAAGCACTAGTTTTTTGGCGTGGTATCTCTTAAACTTGTCTCCTACAATGCTCGTATCTCCCAGATTCATCTCGCAGATTTCGTTAAATTGCTCTTTGCTCTATATTTGTCAGTATTATCCATTTTTTTATGGCGCCTTTAACTAATGTTGCTCGCCCTATAGAGATTGTTTTAAATGGCTCCAACTAAAATGCTTGGGCCCAACAAATGTCAGTTTTTTTGATTGGTAGAAGATTATGGCATTTTGTCACTAGAACAAAACAAAAACCCACAAAAACTGACACGCAATCAACAGAGGAGTTTGATGAGGCTCTTGATGAATGGGAAAGTACTCACTGTAAGATCCTTTCCTTATTTATTAATACATCAGTTCCTACTATTTAGAGTCTACTTCCTAAGTTTTGTAATGCCAAACTTGCTTGGGAATTTTTGGCAAAACGATACAACTGTGGTAGTGATGCTGCTCTCGAGTTTTAGTTGGAAACTAGGCTTTCCTAGATGCATCAGGAACCTAGATAGTCTATTACTAAGTCTCATGCTCAGGTTAGTGGCATTTGGGATCAGCTTTCTCAAGTTGACCCTGCTTTTTCTAATGAGCAGTCGATTAAGCTTTTTGCTGCATATCGAGATCGTCGTCAATTCATATACTTTATGGTGCATATCCAAGATGAATTTGAGAATAATCGAGCTTCTTTGCTACATCGATCTCCTCTTCCTACACTTTAGGTTGCTTTTACAGAGATCATTTCTGAGGAGACATGACAACAGACTCATCAGGTTTATTCTACCGATATGGTCTTGGCTATTGCTCTGTCTAGATCCTCTACTCCTGCTTCTGTTGTTGCTTCTTCTAAACCATGTCATTTCAATGGCCAGTGCCACTATTGTAAGGAAGACGATCACTGTATTTTCGATTGTTTTGAGCAGAAGGCCAAGGATGCTAGGGATGCTCTCAAGGCTAAGGCATCTTACTCTTCCAAGCCTGTTGTTGCTGTATCCACTAGCTCCTCAGTTTCTTCTCCCTCTTCTACACCTCCATTGTCATCTCTTTCTGTAGCTGACCTTAAGGCAATTATCATCCAGGTTCTATCCCGCACTTCTACTGCCTTATCAGTCTCCGCAGGTACCTCTACTCCTT
Source organism: Malania oleifera (assembly GCF_029873635.1). Taxonomy (NCBI): domain Eukaryota; kingdom Viridiplantae; phylum Streptophyta; class Magnoliopsida; order Santalales; family Ximeniaceae; genus Malania; species Malania oleifera. Next base: position 16,126,148 of record NC_080428.1, read on the forward strand.
GGTTTATTGATTCTTCCTAGTGCAATCATATGAAATCTTATTCCTCTTTAGTGACATATAAGCAGTCTTTAAATCATGTTCCCTTAATTTATACTACAGATGGTTCACATATGTCTCTTAGTCATCTTGGTCATGTTTTTACTTCTACTTTTTCTGTACCTGATACATATGTTGTGTCTAACTTGTCTCTCAATCTCCTTTCTGTTGGTCAACTTGTTGAAAGTGGTTTGATCTTAACCTTTTCTCATAAAGGTTGTGATGTGCAGGATCCGAAGATGGGCTAGCTTGTTAGGATGAGGTGTAAAGTTGGTTGCCTTTTCGAGCTCACATCTATGCCTTTGCCTCATTCGTATTCTCCTCCGTCTCTTTCTACTACAGTGTCTTCCAGCGTTTGGCATTCTCATCTTGGTCATACCTCTTTGTCTCATGTTCAGTCTTTAGCCTTTAGTGATTGCTTAGGAAATATTAAGTTTGAACCTTTTGATTATATGCCTTATCAACTTGGGAAACAGAAAGCTTTACCTTTAAATGAAAGTAATTCTTTGTCTTCTGCACCTTTTGATTTGGTTCATTTTGATATTTTGGGACCTGCTTCTATCCTTACTAAGGGTGGGTCTCATTACTTTGTCATTTTTATCGATGATTACTCTAGGTATACATTTATCTTTTGCATGATCGCACTAGGTTACTTAATGTTTTTCATGACTTTAAGCAGATGATTAAAACTCAGTTTGATCGCACCATTAAAGTCTTTTGGTCTGATAATGCCTTGGAATATACTTCTACCCTTTTCATTGAAGAACTTCAAGAGGTCGACACCTTATCCCATCGATCCTGTCCATCCACCTCCCAATAGAATGGTCGTGCAGAACGAAAGTATCGTCACATTCTTGACACTATTCACTCTCAACTGTTCTCTACATCCCTCCCAGAATCCTTTTGGGTTGAACCTGCTTTTATCGCTATTTACACTATTAATCGGGTTCCAACCCCTACTCTTTCCAATAAATCTCCAAATGAGGCTCTCTATGGAAAGGTACCTGATTATTCTCTTCTCAAAGTATTGGTTGTGCTTGCTTTGTTTTACTCCCACCTCATAAACATACAAAACTTGAACCTCACTCTCATCTATGTTGCTTTCTTGGTTATGGCATTGACACACAAGGGTTATCGGTGCTACAACCCCATAGCCAAGCATCTTCGAGTCTCTCGGCATGTTCAGTTTTGGGAACACAAAATGTTCACTAGTATCTCTCCATTTTCTTTTAATTTTTCCTAATACTCTCCCATTTTCACTGATCCTGTCATAGATCCCTCTCCCAATTTTTCCTCTAATGCAGGTCACGACAGCTCATCAGGTGATCACTCCACATCTACCTCTCCCAAACTTGGACCATCTGATGATCACACCATCACATCCACTCCGCCTAAGTCCTCTGATTTGGATGTTCGTCATTCTAGTTAGGTAAGGGCACCTCCTACCTATCTTAGTGATTATCATTGTTTTTCTGCTCTTGACTCCCTTCACGAGCCTCACAATTATCGTGAAGCTTGTTTTGTTCTTGTTTGGCAGCAACCTATGTCTGAAGAATTTGATGGACTTCACAAAACTCATACTTAGGACCTAGTTGATCTGCCTCCTGGAAAGACTGTAGTTGGAAGCAAATGAGTGTATAAATGGAAAACAAACTCTGACGGTTCTGAAGTAAGATATAAAGCTCGTTTAGTGGAAAAGGGTTTTACTCAGGAATATGGCATTGATTATGAGGAGACATTTGCCCCTGTTGCTCATATTACCTCCGTTCGCTCCCTTTTGGTTGTTGCCTCTTCCCGATGATGGCCTTTATTTCAAATGGATGTCAAGAATGCCTTTTTACATGGTGATTTGGCTAAGGAGGTATATATGGAGCCCCCTCCAAGGTATCCGCATCCTCCTAGTAAGGTTTGTCATCTTCACTGTACTTTATATGGGCTTAAGCAAGCTCCCCATGCTTGGTTTTCCAAGTTTAACTCACTGTTGCGCAACTTGGGTTTGCTTCTAGCCTCTATGGTTTAGCCATTTTTACCCGTCACACAGCTACTGGCATCACTATTCTACTACTTTATGTTGATGATATGATCATTACTGGTGATGATACTTTTGGTATTCATGAGCTTAAGCAATTTCTATGTCAGTAGTTTGAAATGAAAGACCTCGGTTCTCTTCATTACTTCCTTGGCTTAGAAGTGTCCCCTACCTCTGATGGCTACTCTTTGACCCAAGCCAAATATGCCTCTGATCTTCTCACACGTATTGGTCTCACAGATTGTAAGATAACTGATAGTCCACTGGAGCCCAACATCAAACTCCATCCTACTGATGGGGAACTCCTTCCCAATGCCACTTGTTACTGATGGCTTGTTGGGAGCTTGATTTATCTCACTATCACTAGACCAGACATTGCCTATGCAATGCACCTTGTTAGCTAGTTTATGTCGGCTCCTCGTTCTGTTCACTATGTAGCTGTTCTTCGCATCTTACGATATGTGAAGGGCACATTATTTCATAGGCCTTTTTTTCCTCTCACTCATCCTTGACATTGCAGGTTTATCAGATATTGATTGGGCAGGAGACCTTACTGATCGTCAGTCTACCACTAGTTTTTATTTTCTACTTGGTGACTCTCTTATCTCTTGGCGAAGCAAAAAGCAAACTATTGTTGCTCGCTCTAACACTAAGGCTGAGTATCAGGCTCTTGCTGATACTACTTCTGAGCTTCGTTGGCTTTTCCAATATATGGGTGTTCCTCAGCCCTCGAGCACTCCATTTTATTGTGACAATCATAGTGCTATCCAGAACGCTCACAACGATGTCTTTCATTGACGCACCAAACACATCGAGATCAACTGTCATTTTGTGCGTCATCATCTTCAGGAAGGGACACTTCACCTCTTGTCAGTTCCTTCGGCTGATCAGTTAGCTGATATCTTCACAAAGTCTCATCCACTTGGTCGCCATTGTACTTTAGTCTGCAAACTCCAATTGACATCTTCGATACCACATTGAGTTTGAGGGGGGATGTTAGCATATCTACCTAATCATATATCTCCCTAATTTAAGCACATCTGTGTACTTATTGACTTACCCTTGTAGTCTGCCTCCTTCACCTATAAAAGGATGGCCCTTGTATAGTTTTACACATACAAAAAGAATAATACATAATTTATTAGTTTTAACAATATGACAGGAAAAAAAGATTTGTTCATGAAGCTCTGATACCACAAAATGTTGGATGCTATGAAAATAAATGAAGGCTGTGTAAACACGATGGAAATAAAATATAAATAAAGAAGCTATGTATTATATTTTGTGGAAGATATTGGTACACTATTTTTTCATACATATGGATTGCCGGAAGGAGCTCTTTTTATAGAGCAGATTTTGCCAACATGCAATAAATCTACACTCTTCTACTCGCAGCTACACACATCAATTATGCTCTTCTACCCACTATAATAATGCACTTCTACATTTTTCTTCACACAGATCATACTGAATGGATAGATAGGATTATCAACAATTTATGCAGTTGCATAGACACACTAACGTGGCTCAACTAATTTTTAGATTACATATGCAAATTAATATTGGCTTTTCTCAGGCGCATGAGCATGGAAGTAAAGGACAGGAACCTCGGCGTCTGCGAAGTAAAAGCGGAAAAACCCAAATAAATATTTGAATAGGCAAACTGGGGTCAGGAATGTAGGCTTCCCTTTCCAGTTTTGGCTTTCGAGTGTGACCTCACTGCTTAAAATGTACTTTTTTATGATTCAGATTGGATCCTGCGGCTGCCAAGTGAGTTCCATTTCCACAGATTTTGTATTCTGCTTCAATTCCCGAAACTCTGAGCCTGAGAAGTTAAATTGTGTGTTTGGACTTTTGAAAGGATTCCTTTGCCATTGATTTCTTTTATTATTAATTTTTCTTCCCTCTGCTAGCTGTTGCTAATTAAACTTCATTCATATATTGGATTGAAAAACAAACATTAATGAATTCTTCGTCTCTCCTAGAGGATGTAGGTCTGTTTCTTCCGTTTGTAATTTATTTCTTTAAAGATTCAGTTCTGGTTTCTGCAGCATGAATAAATTGTGGGGTTTTGTTGTTTTGTGGAGAATGTTGATGTCTGATCCAACCAACATGACTTGAAGATTTTATTATAGTTGGTGGTTGTGATTCTGGTGAGCCTTGTTAATTTACTACACCGTTTGTTTTCCCATAAACTTTCTTTCATTCTTCTATTTTGCTTTTCCTTCTGATATACTTCAATTATTTTTCTGCATCTCTCTCTCTCTCTCTCTCTCTCTCTCTCTCTCTCTCTCTCTCAAGAAGAGCTCTGTTTCTGGATTTGAGTTCTGCAACTGATCTTGATTCCTGGATTCCATTTTTTAGTCTTTGATCTTTTTGGTGGGCTTCTCAGGTTTCTATTTTGTTGGGTTGAAAAACTGTGGGTTAAGAGCTTTAGATTTTCTTGATGAAGGGTTTGGAAGTTCATTTATAGAATGACAGATTTAGGTTTATAATTAAGCTGGTGAACTGGGAGTGGCACAATGGGATCTCAAGGTGGTGGTGGCACACAGGAGCCAAAACTGCACTCACCCACTGGGCAGGGCTCGTTATACAACCTCACCTTGGATGAGGTTCAGACCCACCTGGGGAATTTGGGGAAGCCATTGAGCAGCATGAATCTTGATGAGCTTCTCAAGAGCCTATGGGCGGCAGAAACCAATCAGGCCATTGGAATGGGCATTGATAATACGGCAGCACCGCCCAGCCCCGTTGCAGAAGCCACCGACGGTCTGCGTCAGCAGCCAAGCCTCACACTATCTGGGGCTCTGAGCATGAAGACAGTTGACGAGGTTTGGAGAGAAATCCAAAAGGGGCAACAGAAGATCAGCAATCAGGAGAAAGTAACTCGGGAAAGACAACCAACTCTGGGTGAGATGACCTTGGAGGATTTCTTGGTTAAGGCTGGTATGGTTGGTGACTCGATTCCGGGGAAGCAAAATGCTGGTCCGGATCTGGCAGCATCCCAACAGAATATGCCTCAGCAGGCTCAATGGATTCACCTCCAGCTTCCCTCAGTGCAGCAGTCACAGCAGCAGAATATGATGGCAGTTTTTCTGCCTGCTGGGCATAAAAATCCAGTTTCAGATGCAGCCTGCCCCGAAACCCAAATGACCATGTCACCATCTGCTTTAATGGGTGCACAGTCAGACACACAAATGCCTGGACGGAAAAGGGTTGCTCAGGGGGATGTGTTGGAGAAGAATGTTGAAAGGCGGCAAAAGAGAATGATAAAAAACAGGGAATCCGCAGCACGGTCACGAGCACGGAAGCAGGTAAGATATAGACTATTTTGGTTGTCCTTGAATGCATTTGGTATTTTTTTTTTTTTCCCCATACTGGTAGCAATGTGTTGATGGATAGGCCTATACGCATGAGCTGGAGAACAAAGTCTTGCATCTAGAAGAGGAGATTGAGAGGCTCAAGAAACAAAAGGTTTGGCTTCATCTCCTTTTCCCCTGCGATTCTCTCTATGTCCATGCCTATAAATGATCCTAGCAGCTGCCATATTATCATGGTTTATATGAATAATAAGTTTCCTGCTTTTATATCTTATTACAATGACCATTTGCTTTGTTTGCTTTCAAAAATTAAATCTATTTTTGTTGTAGAAAATTGAATGCAATTGTGTCTGGTTGTATGCCCTACAGGAATTTGCTTTTATGAATTCCCGGTTCCTAATCAGCTCTAGCTATTTTGACTTCGTAAGACATGTACTATTACAATCCATTCTAAATTACATGTGAATCATTAAATGAGTGCAGATAATCATTGTATTTTGTAAACAATATTGATCAAATTCTGATATTTCTTTTTTTTCATCTTGTATTTAATGTAAAGTACCACTTGGGCATTTGTTCGTTTTTTTTCTCCATTTTATTTAAACTTCCATGAAATTAGTCTCCATCCAAGATGCCACATCTTAGATTGAGGACCAACTTAAATTACTTTGGCCATTAGGTTTTTTCTCCTCTCCTATCCATTTTCTTTTCTGGCATGGAAGGGTGCATGGATGCACTTTTCTAATTAATGGAATTGTTTGATCAATAGCTATCATACCTTATCGAAAAGTTTAAGCTGTTAGGTTGTGGGCCAACAATGTATATCAAGTTTTAACACTTCCCACACGTGCAGTCTGATAGCACGTGAAAAGATAAACATATGATAAATAGCACCCATAATAGAGAATGTAATATTTTTTAAAAAATTGCGAGCAACAAGACTAGAACCCAGGACCTCATGGTAACCTGACTCTGATACCACGTTAGATTACCACTTTACCTAAAAATTTAAGCTGTTAGGTTGTGAGCAACAATGTATATCAAGTTTTAACAGTTGGAATGGATCACGTGGACTTTGTCCATCAATTTATCAGGAAGAGGACCAAAAGGCCTTGAGATGATTTTGAGTCTATTTGGCATCTGAAAGACTGGAAATGTGTTCCTTATTTAAGAATTGTTTTCAATATTCATAAGAAATCCCGGTTTAAATTTAGTGTGGCAAAATGAATATGTGTTTTTTTGCAATTTTCTTGGGCTACTGTATTTACTATTGTGTAGTCTTCTGTCATGTAACACTGTCAATCAACTAGAAAGTGAACTCAAAGGGGTAGATATAAGTAAAACAAATATGCAGATTTCAAACCCCATTTAAGAAATATGAAATCTGTAAAGGATGAATTCTGGTGTATGTATTTCCAATCCACATGTGAATGTCTTATACTGCGTAACATGCCGAACCTTTTTTCGTCATGAACATGTGAGCGTAGAAAACTAATAATGGCCAAGATATTAACTAGAGAAATAAATACTAAAGAAGGATTAAAATAAATTGAATTGTGGTATTTGGGTTTTCCTGTGATCAAAAAACCTTCAAGAGCATATTCATTCAAAGTAAACTGCTGGCTATTCTGTCTTTGCTGTTGTTTTTAACACTTTTTATTGTCAATCCAACAAATTGTAACAAATTATGTGCTTTAACTGGCAAAATTGTTGCCCTGAATAACTACAAACTATTTCTGAGATAATAGATGATTTTTTATACGTACCCTTTAAAAGAATAGAAAATGTTCTTATAAAAAAGTAATACATATTTTTTAAAATAACTTCTGATCCACTTCTAAACTCACTCACTGTCTCATTGCTCTAAAAAACTATGTGTTCGAATTTCTTGCCACCATTTCAAGATATTCCACTGTTTCTACAGTTATGTACACACTTTTGATCTGAGAATGTAGTCTAAATGGAAATGCATCACTATCTAAATTGTTCGTGTTTTGGTATTTTCTTAGATTTAAATTAGTACAAATCCCTTTGCAGGATTTAAATACCGTCTAGCATGCTGCCATTTGCTTCAATATTTTGTAATGATTTATGCTAGTTATGATCATGTTCATCCATCCTGCTTGGTTAGGTATTATGTGTGAGTAATATACATATTTAACACATTATGTTTTAAATTGCAATGGTTTGAATTGTTTCTGCTCGACTTAAAGTACAATCCTTAGTCACTCCAACACTCTCTCAATTGGTTCCAAACGCCCATACAGCCAAGAGCACAGAACACAAACCCCACAATACCTGACTCCTTCCCTTTTCATCACTCATAATTCTAAACCTGACCTAATCCTTGATGTTCTAGGGCACCTTTTACAAACACAAGTCGACTCAAAATGGAAAACTATTTCCCACCAAGAATGCTTTTAGTTAGAAACTTCAAAGAATCACTTCCTCATCAAACTAGGAATAAAAATGACAGGCGTTGCTGTGTAACAGCAGTACACGTCATGGGACTGCTGCAGCCACCACAAGACTAATTTTTTATACCTTAGATTATTAATATAACCTTTTGATCTAATTTTATTAGATATTTGGACTTTAGCTAATGAAATAAAGGAACTTGTTTAATTTATTGTATGTTTGATGTGCCTAATAGATTAGTATTGTCTATCATATTAGAAGCCTAATATATTTTGCTTTATTAATTTTTTTATGACATATAAGGGCACCCCCATCCACAAATCTCCTTGCTTAGCGAGCGTAGGGGGAGGATCGTCACAATGCATGTAGTGTTACCCCTTTTTTTATATATATAAAGAGGATGTTTCCTTGGACTCAAACTCGTAAGTCCATGACCAGCTGATCACAAAGGAGTTAGCAACCTTAACATTGATCCAAGCTCTACCCTCTTTGTTTATCACATATATAAATATATAATTAATAAATGATTTGTTTACATTAATGGTCATAAACTAATGAAAAATGAAAAGAAACTATAGTTTTTTGTTGATAACGCTTTTAAACCTATATAAAATTTAGGGTAAAAGACACTGACTTCTTCTGAGATTTGGCAAAAAGTAAAGACATACCTTAAGGTTTCAAAATTTTCATTATCTCTTTTGAGGTTTCAAAAATGGCAAAGACCTCCCCTAAGGTTTATCAAAATTAAAGAGACACAAATTTCTTCTCAAAAGATTTGTCTTTTTGCAAATTACATGTTGAGGTTTGTGTCTTTTTTCAGGGAAAATACCTAGAATTCTTAAAACATTAGGAGAGGTCCCTAAAATTCTTGAATGGAATTTTTGAAACCTCAAGGGGTTAGTGGCTTTTTGCCAAACATGAAGAAAGGTCAATATTTTTTGCCCTAAAATTTATTGTCCTTACTGGAAAATGTTAGTAAATTGAATGAAAGGATCTAAAATACATTAAAATCTTATTAAGAAGGGCAGGGCCAAAAAAATGCAAATCTGCCAATATAGACATGGTTGTGCATGCTTGAAACAATTTCATAGCCATTACACTGCTTCTTGTTACGTAAATTCGCTACTCCAGCTTTTTGACGCACTTGTTACAGTTACTGCCTTCTACCCCTATATAAAACCAAAAAGCTAGAAATCTACCCGGAAATGGAAACCAATACCAAGGGGAACTAATGGATCAAAACTGACAGAAATTCACAGCCTGCACCAACAAGTTTTCATGAAAATTTCATTTTCTTTTTTTATCTTAATGCACAATATTTCAGGAAGCACTTTTTTTTATAACTCGCACTCCAGCCACCATCGCGTCACTTTAGACACTATGGTGCAACACCAAACCTGAGGATGAAAGCTCTTGTTTCTGTTAACACATCAACATGGTTGATACCCAATGAGCACAGAAGCTGCATGGATTATCTGAGCTCCACTTTTCTGTCTGAATTCGTCATACTTGGTTTTTTATTCTTTCTTTATGCTATGAATTTCATGAGTACGTCAGTGCTTTCTAATTTTTGTTGCGACACTGTCGATGCATCCATGCTTTACATAACCTCTCTTTTTGTCATCATGGTTTAAAAGCAGGAGGTGGAGAAGGCGTTGCCTTGTGCACCCCCTCCCGAGCCGAAGTATCAGCACCGTAGAACGAGCTCTGCCCCTTTTTGACATCTTTTTGGTTTATTCAGATGCATGCATTCCGGTTAATGCATTTTTAGCTTTCCATAGCTAACCTTTGTTTGAGCAGCTGCTTTTGGATGTTTTCTTGCAGAGCAGTCTCACTGCTTGGGCTGCTGCTGCTGCTGCTGATGTTTGCCTTGTCCTTTCTAGCCCTCATGGATCTTATCTTGTTTGTACATTTAATATAGTGTTTTCAAGTTCAACTATGGTTCCAATTTACGCGCCACAGTAGCGTTCATATTAACAATCCTTCGAAACTACGCTTACCATCAATATTAACGTTAACTCATCTTGTCGTTTTTTTTTTTTTTTTTTTTTTCCGGTCCCGTGGGTGTTTTTCGCACAGATCTTGTTCTCAAACTCGCACTATAAGAATTTTTATAGAAGTTAGAAAATAATAAATACATATTTTCTAAGTTTTTTCTATACAAATGTTGAAAAACTTGAAAATAAGGTAGCAGTTTTTATGATTATTTTGAAAAATTGAAAATAGGGAATAAAAATTATTTTTTATAAAGCCTGTTTGCGTTTATTTTATATTTCTCCAAATAATTATGAAAAGGCCACCTCATCTTACATTTGAATATAAAAGCTAAAAAATCAGAGTGTATTTTTTAATTCCTTAGAAAATTAAAGAAAAAAAAAATAGAAATTGTTGTCCACTGCTGAACAAGTTCTAAGGTTCTCCAGCATTTGACAAGAGTGCAAAGTAGATATGATATTTCCATTAAATATGAAGCTGCTTGCTAAGCAAAATATGTAGATTTGGTTTTTCCAGAATCCATTTTCTTTTTCAAAATTTTATTTTTATTTTGAATTTTACATTAAAGAATTACTTCTTTTTTCAAAATTTTCATTTTTTATTCAAATTCTCATTTTTGTTTTCTAAATTCTCATTTTTCTTTTCAAGATTCTCACTTGTTGCATTTTTAAATTTTATAATTTTATTTTCGAAAATCTCAAAGTAAATTTTAAAATATTGATTATATTTTCAAAATCTCAACTTCATTTCTAAAAAAAATTGATTTTCTTCTCAAACTTTCAATTTCATTTTAAACAAATGAATTTGTCTTTCTTAGGGATTGTTTCGGCCTGCTTATGTTAAAAATAAATAAATAAATTATTTTAAAAAATGCAAATTGAAAAAATAGTAATAATAAGCACTCAATTGAAAAAGTGCAAACTTAAAAAATAAGTATTGATAAGCCCTCAGGTGGATAGTTTATCTCATATTCACACACATTCACACAATTATTTATTAGTGAAGGTTCCCGAAAGTAGGAAAGATTACCCACTCATACAAGTAGCTTCCCTCTGCCATAATACGTTATGCAGCCCGGTATGACTACATCTAATACCTATCAGGGCACTCGCATTTTTCAGCAAGCTCTCGGACAGAGAGTTTACCTCGCCCCAAATACATATAATACTACAATATGTAATGCACTTATTACTTTGTTACATTACTCTGCGCCCTGTTATTTCTATAATACTTATCTCTTTATAATCTCAATTTTTACATTTCTCAGTATTTCACATCACATAATATTTCTCATCTCTTAATATGTCGCATCGCACAATATCTCACATCGCATAATTTGTACCCACATTTCACATCACATAATCTGTTTTCACATTCCACATCACATAATCGGCTTTAACATACACTGTTCTTATGTTATACATTGGTTAAATTTACAATTATGCATTTAGAACTCACTACCAGATGAATAAACACTGTCATGCTTCCCCCCCATGACAGGTTATGCGACCCGTAGGCTAAACTTAACCCTGGTCGGCCCACCAGAGTTAAATCAATAACAATCTCTTCAATCTGTAAGTCAGATTGCCTGTTCTCATACTGGTCTAAACTCGAGGAGGACTCTACCCTTCTCAGCCCAATCAAACATCCTGTCTCCACACTCTCTCTAAGACATGTGGGTGCACTAGCTCTTCGTAAATCACGTGCAATAGTACTATGCCTACAATGGTCCACTGGAGTTCTTAAACCATAACTTTCAATTTAAAATTCACATTTAACTCTGTTTTAAACAATCACACACAATATATAATCTCAACACATTTTAATATTTCCAACATCTCATAAATATATATAATTCCACACAGTATATTCACTTTACTCATGCCACACGATTTGAATAATATGCATAATTATATCATTTGAAATAATAAGTCAACTCATGTTCATCATCTGTTTTACTGAAAATACACATTAAACTATCTTCACATTTTATTCAAAAAATCCATTACTTTAATCATTCCATTTTTGCAAATAGTAACTAATAACACAACCCTAGGCTCAAAATCACAATTCAAACGGTTGGCTTTTCAAAACTCACATGATTATCATATATATATATACACACACATATAATTTTCATTTTAACTGGTTGAATTAAAAAATTATTGACTTAATCTAATCCCCTTAACTGGTTTCCTAAACTACGCCTGCAGGGATCCTGAAATTATATCTGTGGTGCTCACCTGAACCCTAAATTCATGAACCCTAATTTATCAATGCCACCCAAAATAAAATACCATTATTTTCACATTCCCTAAACTCATAAACTTCAAATAAATAATTAAATTCTCAAAAATAACCAATTTTATTAATTCCCTAAATCTTACCCTAACCTTGGAGTGGTGTCTAGAAAGCCTAGTTCAAAAATATACTCCTCTAGACTTGTAGAGAAACGCTCCTAGAACCACATGGTGGTTTCAGATCGTCAATTAGGCCAAAGATTTGAGAGAAATTAAGGAGAGAGAGTGTGGGTTTACCTTACCCCAGGAATGGTATCTACGACGCTCCTACAAAAAATCCACTCCGGTTAAATTGACGATGGCGGAAAATGGAACCCAGCGGTATTTTCTATTTTTTGATCGGCCGAATATTTGCTGAGAAAATGAGGAGAGAGAGAGAGAGAGAGAAGTAGCGTGAAGTGAGAGAAATCATGGAGAGAGAAGCAAAGAGAGATAAGAGGCACAGTCTCTGGATTCCAAATTCAATTTGGAATTGCAGACAAAGGGATCATCTTGTATATGTGAATAGAAGCACTCTGCCCTAGCTGTCGCTCGCGTGTTCTTGCGAGCTGCCGTTGCCGGACGTCGAGTCAGCGAAGGTGGATCTCTAAGCGCAATAAGGGCAGCGAACTGTGCCCTTGCTTTGCTCGTGAGTTCTTGCAAGCCTTCGTCGCTAGACGTCGCGTCATCAAAGGTGGATCTCAGAACGGCGATAAGGGTGGGACTACCTTAGCTTTCTTCTTAGGAGAAGAAAACGACAACCAGCCATTCTGAGCCTCCGTCACCAGTCCTTGTGCCAGCGCTGCCATCTCCACCGCCTCAAACGTTCACCTACGACTTCGCCAGTGAGCCTTGAGCAGCAGCAGCGTTCCGCGTCTTCTCTAGCTTCCTAGCAAAGAAGTCGTTTTCGCCTCCGGCGTTGGCAGCGATCGGCTCCGGCGCTGTTGAGAGGAGGGTTGGGGAAAAGACGAAGTGATGACAGTGAATTTGCATGAGAGACATACAGTGACGGCAGACGTAGGTCTACAGGACTGCAGGTTTGGTTTTTTTTTTTTTATTTATTATTTTTATTTACTTTTTGGTGGTCAATATGGAAAACAGGTAATTTATTTTTTAGACATGACTAAGCCATCTTCGGTAGCTATTACTGGAGGGTTGAGGGGAGGTGTCAATGCTAGTATATGAGAGACAGGGAGTGGTTTGGGGGATGTTAAGGTCGAAAAGGGGGAAGGTTTCGCTGGGGGGAAATCGTTTGCGGGAGCCTTGAAGAGGCCAATTCCATCTTCAAAATTCAAAATCCCATTGAGTAAATTGGAACTAATTAATGGGGAATTAGGTTTTGTTTTCTCGGATGTGGAGATGGAAAAGGCTGCGGAGGATCTGAAGTTTGCATTGGTGCTTAAATTTCTTTCTACAAGGTCGTCTATCGATGTCCTTCGGAGGCATATTATCCAATCCTGGGGCCTCTCTGAAGTTCCCATGATAAGTTTCATGGATAACTACCATGTTTTGTTGCATTTGGTAAACAAAAAGGACTACATTCATGCATAGGCACGAGAAGGAAGATGGGTGGTAGGGTGTCAATTTCGACTTTTTAACTGGTCCTTGAATTTTGATGTCAACAAGAAGCCATCAAACGCACCTCAGTGGATTTTCTTTCCAGTTCTGCCTTTACATTTATATAGAATGGACTGTTTACAGAGTTTGGCCACTAGATTTGGTAGATTCTGGGGAACGAATAATGTCACGTTATATAGAACACGAACCACGGGTGCGAGATTATGTGTTGGAGTGGATTTGCAAAAGGATCCTATGGAGGGTTTTCCATTGTTGGTAGGACAAAAATAGAATTGGAAAAGGGTAATATATGAGAAGAGGGGTTTCTATTGTAACAAATGTTGTAGGCAAAGTCACACTAAAGTAGTATGCCGGTTTGGAGTTAAGCCTAAGGATAAAAGGAAGGTAGGTATGAGGAAGGAGGTAGATGGGATGGTTTGGAAAGAAGTGGGTAGATAAGAGAATATGATAGTTGAAGAGGAAGGTCCTGTTTTGAAGAGTCAGGAACAACGGGTGGAGGAGAAGAAGGATGGAAACGTGAATGGTCCGTCAAAGGTGATTGACAAAAATAAAGAAATTGTGAATAAGGTTAATAATGTGAGTACTAAAAAAAGTGGAGGAAGTTAATTTGGTAGAGAAGAATAGTGGAGAGAAAGACGATTGTTGTAAAGACCAGAAGTCAGGGGTGGTAGGGGTGCAGGTAGAACTGGGAGATTGTTCTAGGTCTGTTCAGAAAATTAGAGTTGTTTATGAAGGGGGGAGGGGAAACGTTGAAAAGGATAAGGATGGAGAGTTGATTTTAGTGGAGGAGGTGGATAAGAGAGAGGGGGAAGTGGAGGGTGAAGTGTGGAGGGATAATTATGATATGTTATCTAAGGGAGATTTGGAGGATTGCATTGATACTCAAAAAGAATATTATTCTGATCCAGGTAATGTTACAATGGGTGAATCGGAAGGAAGAAATAAAGATGATGGACAAGTGAGAAAGTCTAAGAGGTCTAAGGCAGTACCTCAAAAGTTGAACCTATGATTGGCAAAATTATGTTTTGGAATATAAGAGGGTTGGGCACGTCGAAGAGAAGATTGAAACAAATTGTGAAGGATCAGAAAGTTTCGATTTTGGCAGTCTCTAAACCTTTTCAAGTTATAGAAAAGATACGAAGGTGGGCGATGTATTTGCAATTTACTAACTTTTGCTCTAATATAAAGGAAGGTGAGAAGATTTGGTTGTTCTGGAAAGATGATGTTCAAGTGGATTGGGTGGGTACCTTAAATCAATGTGTGACAGTTTTGTTAATAGAGGATAGAGGCTCCCTGCTTCTTACTTTTTGTATATGCTAAATGTTATCATATTAAGAGAAGAGATTTATGGGAATAGATTCAGGGGATGTCGACTGTTGATGTGGCTTGGGTTGTTATGGGAGATTTTAATGTAATTTGGTTAGATGAGGAAAGGGTGGGAGGTAGACCTCTCTTGGGTTCGTCTAAGGCTAAATTCAATGGTTGTATTAATAGTTGTGGGTTATTGGACCTCAAATTCGAAGGAAGTCAATTTTTGGTGTAACGGCCAACAAGGTTTGAGAAGAAGTTGGGTGAAACTGGACAGGGTGCTGATTAATAATGTTTTTTCTATAAAATATGGTGAAGCTAAGACTTCTTTGTTGAAAAGAAATACTTAAGATCATTCTCTTATCTTATTACAGTTGTGTGCGAGTATGGAGAGGTATGGACCAGCGCTTTTTAGGTTTTAGAACATGTGGATGTCACATGAGGATTTTTTGGAAATGGTTGAATCATCTTGGAGAGAACACATTGTGGAGGATTTAGGATTGTGTAAATTGGTGGGTAAATTAAAAAAGCTAAAGCAAAGGCTTAGGGTGTGGAACAAAAAGATTTTCGGTCGTATTGGTAGTTTTATTCAAGAGTTGAAGGAAATGGTGGGAAAATATGAGAATTTACTGCAGACAGAATACTCGGAATCAGTTGAAGAAGAGTTCTTTGTTTCTAAGGCTGAATTGGAGGTTTGGTATAGAAGGGAAAAGGCTAGATTGGCGCAACAAGCAAAGATGAAATGATTGATAGATGGGGATTAGAATTCAAAGTTTTTCCATGCTGTGATTACGCAAAAAAAGTGAAATTCTTGTGTAAATTCAATGACGTTTCCTGATGGTTCAGTGTTAGAAAATATGCAGATGATCCATGATGAGGCTGTGAAGTATTTTGAGCAATTCTTGGGGCAAAATAGTTTGGTGCAAAGGTCAAACCTGGAAGATATCATCCATTCGGTAGTTTCTGATGAGTCTATAGGTCAGCTGAGGGAAGAACCGACTGAGAAGGAGGTTTATGAAGCTGTTTCGTCTATTTCTGTGAATAGAAGCCCGGAACCGGATGGGTTTGGGTCTTCTTTTTATATTACCTGTTAGAAAATTATTAAAAATGATGTGATGGATGCGATAAGAGAATTCTTCAGAGTTGATATGTTGCCTCGGTATTTTTGTTCCTCTTACATAGTGCTTATTCCTAAGGTAAAGGAACCTTAGTCTTTTGATAAATTTCGGCCGATAAGCCTTTGTAACGTAATCTACAAAATTTTCTCCAAAATCCTTGTTGGTAAGCTTTCGTTGGTGATGGGTGATTTAATATCTTTAGAACAAGGTGCTTTTGTGAAAGGGATGAGTATTTTTGAAAATATAACGCTTACTTAAGAGATGACAAAATTATTACATAGGCAAGTGAGAGGAGGTAACATAATGCTAAAGCTTGATATGAGCAAAGCGTATGATCGAGGGGAGTGGCAGGTTGTAGATCAAATTTTTAAGGCTCTTAGTTTTCCAAATTGGTTTTGTAATTTGATTCAGAATTGTATTTCCACTCCATGGTTTTCTGTCATGATGCATGGAACTTGTCACGACGTCCTGGTGCGCGTGTGCCCCGCGTGGCGAAATAAAAAAAAAATGTGGTTTAAATTTTCAAGAAAAAATGAGAATATCGGAGTCGCCACTAACCTTTAGTTGGGTTAGAACACATGATTACTACCCCGTTAGGGGTAGAATGGGTCTATATTACCAGAGTTGGGCTCGGGAGTTCGGTTACGCAAGGGGAAGGTACAAGCACCCCCTACGAGCCCATTCTTACAAACGGTACCTAATTAATTCGGAATTATCCCTAATTTAATCTAATAAGTCTTTCAAATTACCCATCTATTAGTAAATTTACAAATATACATGTAGTATAAATAAATAAATAAATAGATAAATAAATAAATAATACAAAAATATATGTACTATATATATTCCCTCAGAACTAAGGGTACGCTAAGCCCGAAAACTCATACCCTAGCATTAAAATCATAGGGATAAAAATTAAGAAAATACACTCCCAAATTTTGAAATTGTGTTAAATTTTTTATAGGAAAATATTAGTATGGGAGGTTTTAATATATAATAATAGGATAGTAAGTAACAAATTATCATAAAACAATATATGTATCAAAATACTAAAGACATCATAAAAGGTAATACCATATATATTAGAAATAAAAAAAGAATATCTTAATAGATAATACCTAATATAAGTATAATAGTAATACCATAATATTCTATTTATTATCATACTAAATATAATAGCAACTTACCTAATGGGAACACACAATCAATACATATAGAAAACAAAATTACCAAAACTAAGGAAACAATCTACTCATCAAATTAAATCAAGTAATCCTAAGATTAAAAGGTAGTTAGACAAAGGGTAAGCAAGCTGTGAAACTATGGAAATAATTTAAAGCTAATACTAATATGTAAATATCCAATATGACCATCAAATGGGAAATTATGGAAAGAAATCAAATCAAAAATTGATGTACAATCCTTAAAAATTAATATGCTACATACGAAATAAACACTAAATATACAAAATAATAATAACCCCACATATGAACCTTAATTAAGACGAAAACCCTAAACACAAAATAATCAACACGTATTATAATAGTAAGAAATACATGACAATACGGGAAAAACGAACAAACAAAACTTTAACAATAATATACAATATCAAAGTTCACTCACACATACAATAAAAACTCAAGCTTTAAATATTAGAACCCACTTATACACATTTTGATAATATTACAAAATAAATATATAATAAAACTGGAAATTCTATAATGAATATAACATGAGCATAATATTGAGAAACACATATAATAGCACTAAGAATAACCATACACAAAATCACGCACCACCCAAGCATAAACCATGAAAAACCTACCCTTAGATACTAACATCTAAACAAAATCAGAAAATATATGTCTATATCTATATATATATATATATATGCCTGCAAAAATAAACAACCATTTCAGTATCTCAGAATATAATAAACAAGGATGTACAATAAAAAAAAAAACATACATGTGTGTGCTGTGTGTGCAGGGAACAAAGACAACAATGTTGTGCGTGTGTGTGTGTGTGGGTGCAGAAAACTCCTAGCAAAGGTGCTGTGTGTGTTTGCAGTGTGTGTGCAGTGTGTGTTTGCAGTGTGTGTGCTGTGTTTTTGCAGTATGTGTGCTATGTGTGTGCTGTGTGTGTGTGCGGTGTGTCTTTTGGTGTGCTGTGTGTGCTGTGTATTCTATTGTGAGCGTGTTTCATTGTAAGTGTTATTGTGTGCTGGGTGCTTGAGTGTGCATGTCTGGTGAGTGAGTGAAATTGTGTGTGTAAAAGGGTGTGTAAAAGGTGTGTGTTTGAGAGAGTCACCGAGGGGTTGCCGAAGATGATGGCTTGGCTCGGTGGTGGCTGCTGGCAGCGGCAGAGGAAAGGCGGCGATGGCATGCACAGGGGAGCTGGTGCGGCTGGATCTACAGGGAGTGACGGGCGGCACTACTGCTGCTACAGGAGGTCGTGATGGGTGGTCGGACGTGGCTGGCTCATGTACAGTGGATGTGGCCTGGCTCACTGTGGCCTGAGGCTTGCCGGACAAAGGATGATGGCTGTTCGGGGCTCGGTTGTAGTCTACTGGTCTATCGTGGAGGAATGGCCGCTTGGTGGTGCTTGGCTGGGTGGTTGCTAGAGAAGATGATGATGGAACCGTGAGAGAGAGAGAGACGTGGCCTGCCGGAGTGTGGCGGCGATGGGGTGGCGCCAATGGCGATGGCGTGGTCCTACGGTGGCGAGGACACTGTGAAGACAGCGACGAATGGTGGTTTGGGTTGGCTGGGTGTGGATGGTGAGGGGTTAATGGCGATGGTGGTTTCTGTGCGTGGCCGGAGACGTAGAGAGATGAGAGAATGAGATGAGAGGGAGAGGACGAGAGGAAGCAGTGAGGTTGGGAGGAGCCCGGTGCGGCTGCCTATGAGAATGAAGAAAGGCCCCCCCTTTTTTTTTTCTGTGAATGTCTCTGCTCCTTGGCTTGTGCGCTGCCCACCCCCCCCCCCTATA
Organism: Malania oleifera; assembly: GCF_029873635.1. Lineage (NCBI taxonomy): Eukaryota > Viridiplantae > Streptophyta > Magnoliopsida > Santalales > Ximeniaceae > Malania > Malania oleifera. Next base: position 16,145,220 of record NC_080428.1, read on the forward strand.
AAAAAATTTTGGAACCCTAGACTCTTTTTTGATTTTCTTTTTCTTTTTCTTTTCTTTTTCTGCTTTTACTCTTATGGTATTAATGAAAATAGTAATAATAATAATTATTTATTATAATTATTATTATTATTATTATTATTATTATTATTATAATAATGTAAGGATAATAATAATAATAATAATAATATAATCAATAATAATAATAATAATAATAATAATAAATAACTGTGGTAAAAATAAAAATAAAAATAATAAAGATATTATCAGTAAAATAATAATAATAATAATAATAATAATAATAATAATAGTAAAAAATACTAAAAAAATGACAATAATAAAATAATAGTAAAATAATAATAATAATAATAATAATAATAATAATAATAATAATAATAATAATAGCAAACTAATAGAAATAAAAATAAAGTAATAATAATAATGTAAATAATAATAATAAATATATCCAAAATAATAATAGTAAAATAATACTAATAATACTACTGGTAAAAAATAAAAATGATTATAAGAAAGCAATAATAAAAATACTAATAATAATAATAATAATAATAATAATAATAATAATAAAATAATAATAATAATAATAAAAATAGGGTAATAATAATAATAATGAAAATAATAAGAGGGGACCCCTTGTTCTATTTGGCAAGGGCAAAAATAGGGTGTCTACAGCTGCCTCTCTTTGTAGGCTTAGTTGCTTCAATGTAACAGTAGGAACTCTCCTATGTTTTTTGTAACAACAAGCCTGCAAAGATAAAAGACACCTATTTTAGCCAAGCCATTCAACTCTCTATGGCTTTTCAGGTTAATCAAGAGTTATTTATTTCTGCCAACCAAAGACAATTTGCACTAAATGTAAGAATCCAGGTTGAGGTACACAGGGATGGCTTGCTGCGAATGTAAGAATTCGAGCCATAGGGATACGATGATCCACCCATGGGACACACTAGTGGCTTGTTTCGAATGTAAGAATCTGAGTCGTAGGGATATGATGATCCAGCCATGGGACACAATGGTGGCTTGCTTCGAATGTAAGAATCTGAGCTGTAAGGATACGATGATCCAGTCATGGGACACAATGCTGGCTTGCTTCGAATGTAAGAATTCGAGCCGTAGGGATACGATTGTGATGACCCAAAATATATATATATATATATATATATATATATATATATATATGATTAAAGTACAATAATAATAAAATAATAAAAATAGTCATTAAGTTAATATCAATATAGAAGTGTTTTCTGTAGGATCCTTGATTCCATGTTTGATGCCTAAGAAAGACCTTGTCTTAGCGAGTGCTCAGAGACCATTGCGGCTCAGTCGCTCCCTGGAGGTCGGCCTAGTCAAAATGGAATTTCATAGAATAAACAGGATAGACACTGTTTGTACACGTAAATAAGTATATATACATAAAATAGTATTTTGACAGACATAATTTGTAGAAATACATAATAAGATGATAATAATATAGGTATCATATGTGGGGCCCAAGAGACTATGTGGGGTCCACATGAGTCCCGGAGCCACAAGACACTGTTTATATACGTAAATAAATACACAAAATAATGTTTTGACTGATATAATTTGTAGAAATATATGATAAAATAATAATAATATAGGTATCCTATGCGGGGCCCACAAGACTGTGTAGGGCCCACATGAGTCCCGAAGCCGTATGGAGGTTTATACGAGTCTTAAAGCTATGTAGGATGCATAAAATCACATGAGTTTTTAAATTCAAATTTAATTCTTATTCAAAAAATAAAATAAAGAAATACTAAAAATAGTTTAAAAGTAATAACAATGATAATAATAATGATAATAATGATTAAGAAAAATAATGAAATAGTAAAATAATTAATTAACTAATTGATTAATTAGGTAAGTAATTAATTAAAAAAAATTATTTAATGGGAATGGTGGCAAGCACTCCCACATGGTCTCCATCCCCATCCCATACTCAACCCATACCTTGCTCATCCCTTGCCCATTCTTTAATTTTTAATAATTATAATTTCACCCATCTCCCCACACTTTTACAAATTCCATTTCTTCCCCAAAATTTTCCTATAAATAGGGAGCTCTCAACCTTCATTTTTCACAACAATTTTCCAAGGAAGAGAAGGATTAATGAGTGAAAGAATTTATGGTGGAGAGAGAATTTTTGAATAAATTCTCAATCACCCACTTTTTCCGATCTCATTTCTTAAAGATAATTATTGTGTTCGTAGCACACGGTAAAAGAAGAAAGTACGTAAATTTTGATTATGTTAGTTTCTTTTTATTTTAAATTCATACCCGAGTTTATTTTGTACGTAAATTTTAATTATGTTACTTAGTTCCACAAAATTTCTATGAGTTTATTTTTACGCATATTTAATTATACCAGTTCTATCTTTAATATACTTACATCTATATTTGGGTTAAGAAATGTTCTAATCCCCTCGGGTAAATTTTCAGCATTTATTTCTATTCAAAAATAAAATTATATATATTTTTAACACAAAAATTGTGTGGCATGAGTTTATTTTTACGTTACATTTTTTATGAATATATGAGTAAAAATGAGATTTTCACGATATTATTTTAAATTGCATAAATTATAATAAGATGATTTTAAAACCCCTTATGGCAACGAAAGTTCAAAGTTACAGATGCTCGGTACCGCAACTTAAAGTTTATACGGATCAGAGTGCACCCACACTGTTTACAGAGTGGTTATTTATGTTAGTGGATTTCTCCTGAGTGCACACCTGGTTCCGGACCAGGACTTAATAAGGAAAATCTCACTTAAAGTTTACGTACGTTGATTTAGTTTGGTCGGCCAGCCAGCTAAGTCCAGTCTTCGGACCGCACAACCCAGTCATGGGGGTAAACATGACTTACGGCAAACAGGCCTAAGGGTGGTTTTTACAATATATGTTTATACATATTTAATTACGTGTACAAAGTTACTGATAATTTGAAGGAAAAGTGTAAGTTTACGTGAAAAGGATCATTTTGGTGCTTATATGACGATCTAAGAAAAACGTATAAGGAAAAGTATATGTATGTTTATCATTAAATATTTTTTTAGTTTTAAAGTTAAAAGTTTAATTTAGAAGTTTTAGTATATGATTTAAAAATTTACTGTTGAAATTGATGACAAAAGTTTTATGCAGAAATTGTTAAATTTATGTTTATTCTAAAAGAAATCTTGAAGTTATAGTATTCATTATTGTTTTACGAAATTCTTTAAAAACTCATTTTGGCCACACACTAATAATAATCTTATTTACTTACTGAGCGTCGTCTCATCCCAATCATATTTTATTTCAGATAACTCTGAAGGACATGTCGGGAATCAGGCTTAGCAAGCATGCGGGTGGGGATTAGAAAAATAAAGATTGATTAGAAATATTAGTATGGTTTCAGATATTTATGTTTGTGTAATTTTCCTTCTTTTGAAATAAATGATTGTAATATGGAATATTAGCGCTCTGGTTTAATAAAAATTGAGTTTATTTGCTTCCGCTGTAAATCAGCAGTAAAAAGTTAATATCCCAGGCCCCTCGGGGTCGGGGTGTTACATTTGGTATCAGAGCAATAGGTTATAGGTTCTGTAGACTTTAAAGAAATAATTTTACCAGAGCATAGGATATAGGTTCTGTATAATCTAATATATAAATTTTATCAGAGCATAGGTATAAAATATGATTTGGGTAGGATTGGGTAGTTTAAAATATTTATTTTAGTTTGTTATATTATTATACGTTAATAATAGATTTATGATTTTAAGATAACATTTGATCATTATTTAAGAATGGATCCTAAAGATAGTAGCATTTGAGGAAATGAGATTTACGTGAAGGCTCCCAATGACAGGTAATAATTATAAATTCTCTAAGAAAAATAGTAGTATTATTGAAGACACGTTAATTAATTTAAATATGTTATTTATGTTTGTAGAAACACGTACCCATATTAATGATTTATAATTAATTGTCAAATGCATTAATAATTTAAATTTTTTTTATATATAAATATAATAATAGTATCTGAGATTTAATTATTTTCACTGTTGTTATTTTCACTAAATATATAAGAAATAACCCATTAAACCCTACCGAATTTAGAAGTGCTACACATACAAATAGATATGAACAAACGGTCTATTATGAAATCTGAATTTACCCAAAATTTCTTTGCATGTATAAGTTGGATATGAATATGTATTTTTTTTTTTTACATCACATATTCAGTTATCAACAGAACATTCAAGCTTAATTTAGGAAAATATATTTTAGCAAAATCTTTAATTTTAATTTTGTATTAATTTATAAGGAATTAAATATAATTTAAATATTATATATATTTAAATTCAATATATATATATATATATATATATAATCCCTTAGCATGTGCAAGTTAAATATATCTATTTTTTTTTTTTCATTACATATTCAATTTCCATCAAGTATCCAAGTTTAATTTAGGAGTACAAATTTTGATGAAACCTTTAATTTTGTATAAATTTATAAAAGTTAATACAACTTAAAATTTTCTATATAAAAAAAAATATACATATATATTTTTTAATGAAAGTAATATAAAAATTTACTAATTTCTTTCAAATAACTAACCAATGTCAAATCATCAATTGGCAAAACATGCCCAACATATATTTGATCTAATAATAATAATAATAATAATACTAATGTTAATGGAATATATATATAAAAGGGGTACTCTTGTAGTTATAAAAAAAAAAAAGGGGGCCTCATGGGTGGAAATCATCGGCTATAGCTCACTTACCCCCGAAGCAAGGTCAGGGCATGAGACCACTTGGGCGTAGTGGGGACTCGAACCCGCGATCACATGGATGCACGGCCGGTTCCTTACCACTAGGCCACCCACCCAAGTGGTGATCTAAGGATGAAATTAATTATAGTTAAAGCATTAACAAAGATGTAAAAACATAAAAATAACCTAGAGTTTGCAAATTTTGCAATACGTGTCACTCACTCAATTTCCGTGACACATGTCGCTATCCCTTGATTTGTGTAAAATGCGTTGCTCAATATCTGTGACACGCGTCGTTCTCTCTCGATTCTTGTGACACACGTCGTTCTCCCTCGATTTGTGCAAAACGCGTTAATTGATATCTGTGACACGCGTCACCCCCTCTCGGTTCTCACGACACACATCGTTATCCCTTGATTTGTGCAAAATGCGTTGATTGATATCCATGACACGCGTCGCCCTCTCTTGATTCTCGTGACACATATCGTTTTCTCTCGATTTGGGCAAAACGCGTTGCTCGATATCCGTGACACACGTCACTCTCTCTCGATTTCCACAACACGCGGCCATTCCCTTATAAAAAGGGTACGCCCTCCTCGAACTCTAAGCATCACAATTTTCTATCATCTTGAATAATCACATTTCGGTTTGTAGTGATTAGCTCTTCCCAACTTGTCTCTTAGTTGTCTCATTACTCGAAAATGTTGCCAAATCACCCAACTCCCCAAGTTGCTGAGAGCAGCACTAGATCGTCGATTCAAAGATGGAAACCCAGTAAGCCACAGCTGGAGATTCTAGAGGAGGCCTTCCACAACAATCAAGGGGAACTTCCTTCAGTGGAGCAGACTATCTTACTTGCAGCACAACTCCGACGGTATGGTCCAATCGAGCCGAAAAATATACGCTGTTGGTTTGAGAACCGTAGGCGTAGGCGAGAATCAGTTGGAGAAGCCACTACCTTAACTACTGCCCCAACAATTCTCCATATTACCTCCTCCGCCACTACCGACCCGAGCAGTGCCCCTGCCATTCTTCCAACCCTCTTCCCTATCGAGAATATTCCGACTGTGAAACTTACAACTAATATCTCACCAATGAGTCATATCCCTTACAATGGCAATATCGCAGTCACCACACTAAGGGTTTCGGATAATGCTGGTCTACTTCACCATTTCAAGGAAACCCGATTCGCAATGAGACTCATATACGGTCCACCAATAACTCGGGAAGAGAGCATCTCTTCCTCCTTCTCCGAACAAATGGGCGTCCTCTCCCTTTTTCCGACCCAAGCCGGCGACATTATAAGAGGTCAACTCTGTCAAGAAAGAACCCAAGCGGTTAGCAGTGACACCGCTAGTACTGCGATAGATGTTGACGTTGATCTAAGGCTCTAAAGGCCAGATCTCGTATATTTTTATTTATTTATAGGACATGTATAATATATATACATATATATAATTATCCTTTTCCACATCTTCTGAATTTCTTTTCCATTTCAACCACTATTAGACCGACGATTCACACTTCAATTCCCAAAATAAAATACTTCGTCAAATTGACCCTCAATCTATTCTAAGACTTAATTAAATCGTTAATCAATTTACTCTTTCTAATAGCGCAAACCAATTATATAGTACTCATTTTAAATTACCAAATTTCGAGGACGAAATTTTTATAAGGAGGGGAGATTGTGATGACCCAAAAAAAAATATATATATATATATATATATATGATTAAAGTACAATGATAATAAAATAATAAAAATAGTCATTAAGTTAATATCAATATAGAAGTGTTTTCTGTAGGATCCTTGATTCCATGTTTGATGCCTAAGAAAGACCTTGTCTTAGCGAGTGCTCAGAGACCATTGCGGTTCAGTCGCTCCTTGGAGGTCGGCTTGGTCAAAATGGAATTTCATATGATAAACAGGATAGACACTGTTTGTACACGTAAATAAGTATATATACATAAAATAGTATTTTGACAGACATAATTTGTAGAAATACATAATAAGATGATAATAATATAGGTATCATATGTGGGGCCCAAGAGACTATGTGGGGTCCACATGAGTCCCGGAGCCACAAGACACTGTTTATATATGTAAATAAATACACAAAATAATGTTTTGACTGATATAATTTGTAGAAATATATGATAAAATAATAATAATATAGGTATCCTATACGGGGCCCACAAGACTATGTAGGGCCCACATGAGTCCCGAAGCCGTATGGAGGTTTACACGAGTCTCAAAGCTATGTAGGATGCATAAAATCATATGAGAGTTATTCGAGTGACGTAGGATCCATTTGGGTCTCGAAGTTGTGTGGGGCCCACAAGACCATGTGGGGCCCACATGAGTTTTTAAATTCAAATTTAATTCTTATTCAAAAAATAAAATAAAGAAATACTAAAAATAGTTTAAAAGTAATAACAATGATAATAATGATTAGGAAAAATAATGAAATAGTAAAATAATTAATTAACTAATTGATTAATTAGGTAAGTAATTAATTAAAAAAAAATTATTTAATGGGAATGGTGGCAAGCACTCCCACATGGTCTCCATCCCCATCCCATACTCAACCCATACCTTGCCCATCCCTTGCCCATTCTTTAATTTTTAATAATTATAATTTCACCCATCTCCCCACACTTTTACAAATTCCATTTCTTCCCCAAAATTTTCCTATAAATAGGGAGCTCTCAACCTTCATTTTTCACAACAATTTTCCGAGGAAGAGAAGGATTAATGAGTGAAAGAATTTGTGGTGGAGAGAGAATTTTTGAATAAATTCTCAATCACCCACTTTTTCCGATCTCATTTCTTAAAGATAATTATTGTGTTCGTAGCACACGGTAAAAGAAGAAGGTAAGTAAATTTTGATTATGTTAGTTTCTTTTTATTTTAAATTCATACCCGAATTTATTTTGTACGTAAATTTTAATTATGTTACTTAGTTCCACAAAATTTCTATGAGTTTATTTTTACGCATATTTAATTATTCCAGTTCTATCTTTAATATACTTACATCTATATTTGGGTTAAGAAATGTTCTAATCCCCTCGGGTAAATTTTCAGCATTTATTTCTATTCAAAAATAAAATTATATATATTTTTAACACAAAAATTGTGTGGCATGAGTTTATTTTTACGTTACATTTTTTATGAAAATATGAGTAAAGATGAGATTTTCACGATATTATTTTAAATTGCATAAATTATAATAAGATGATTTTAAAACCCCTTATGGCAACGAAAGTTCAAAGTTACAGATGCTCGGTACCGCAGCTTAAAGTTTATACGGATCAGAGTGCACCCACACTGTTTACAGAGTGGTTATTTATATTAGTAGATTTCTCCTGAGTGCACACCTGGTTCCGGACCAGGACTTAATAAGGAAAATCTCACTTAAAGTTTACGTACGTTGATTTAGTTTGGTCGGCCAGCCAGCTAAGTCCAGTTTTCGGACCGCACAACCCAGTCATGGGGGTAAATATGACTTACGGCAAACAGGCCTAAGGGTGGTTTTTACAATATATGTTTATACATATTTAATTACGTGTACAAAGTTACTAATAATTTGAAGGAAAAGTGTAAGTTTACGTGAAAAGGATCATTTTGGTGCTTATATGACGATCTAAGGAAAACGTATAAGGAAAGTATATGTATGTTTATCATTAAATATTTTTATAGTTTTAAAGTTCAAAGTTTAATTTAGCAGTTATAGTATATGATTTAAAAATTTACTGTTGAAATTGATGACAAAAGTTTTATGCAGAAATTGTTAAATTTATGTTTATTCTAAAAGAAATCTTGAAGTTATAGTATTCATTATTGTTTTACGAAATTCTTTAAAAACTCATTTTGGCCACACACTAATAATAATCTTATTTACTTACTGAGCGTCGTCTCATCCCAATCATATTTTATTTCAGATAACTCTGAAGGACATGTCGGGAATCAGGCTTAGCAAGCATGCGGGTGGGGATTAGAAAAATAAAGATTGATTAGAAATATTAGTATGGTTTCAGATATTTATGTTTGTGTAATTTTCCTTCTTTTGAAATAAATGATTGAAATATGGAATATTAGTGCTCTGGTTTAATAAAAATTTAGTTTATTTGCTTCCGCTGTAAATTAGTAGTAAAAAGTTAATATCTCAGGCCCCTCAGGGTCGGGGTGTTACAACGATGATCTAGCCATGGGACACAATGATAGTTTGCTTCGAATGTAAGAATCTGAGCCGTAAGGATACGATGATCCAGCCATGGGACACAATGATGGCTTGCTTCGAATGCAAGAATTCAAGCCGTAGGGATACGATGATCCAACCATGAGACACAATGATGGCTTGCTTCGAATGTAAGAATCCGAACCGTAGGGATACGATGAACCAGCCATGGGACACAACGATGGCTTGCTTCTAATGTAAGAATCCGAGCTATAGGGATACGATGATCCAGCCATGGGACACAATGATGGCTTGCTTCGAATGTAAGAATCTGAGCTGTAGGGATACGATGATCTAGCTATGGGACACAATGATGGCTTGCTTCGAATGTAAGAATCCGAGTCGTAGGGATACGTTGATCCAACCATGGGACACAATGATGACTTGCTTCGAACCTAAGAATCCGAGCCGTAGGGATAAGATGATCCAGCCATGGGATACAATGATGGCTTGCTTCGAATGTAAGAATCCGAGCCGTAGGGATACGATGATCCAGCCATGGGACACAATGATGGCTTGCTTCAAATGTAAGAATCCGAACCGTAGGGATGAGATGATCCAACCATGGGACACAATGATGGCTTGCTTCGAATGTAAGAATCCGAGTTGTAGGGATATGATGATCCAGCCATGGGATACAATGATGGCTTGCTTCGAATGTAAGAATCCGAGCCGTAGGGAAACGATGATCCAGCCATGGGACACAATAATGACTTGCTTTGAATGTAAGAATTTGAGCCATAAGGATGCGATGATCCAGCCATGGGACATAATGATGGCTTGCTTCGAATGTAAGAATCCGAGAAATAAGAATACGATGATCCAGCCAAGGGACACAATGATGGCTTACTTCGAATGTAAGAATCCAAGTCGTAGGGATACGATGATCCAGCCATGGGACACAATGATGGCTTGTTTCGAATGTAAGAATCCGAGTCGTAGGAATACGATGATCCAGCCATGGGAAACAATGATGGCTTGCTTCGAATATAAGAATCCGAGCCGTAGGGATGCGATGATCCAGCCATGGGACACAATGATGGCTTGCTTCGAATGTAAGAATCTGAGCCGTAGGGATACGATGATCCAACTATGGGACACAATGATGGCTTGCTTCGAATGTAAGAATCCGACTCGTAGGGATACGTTAATCCAACCATGGGACACAATGATGGCTTGCTTCGAACGTAAGAATCCGAGCTGTATGGATAAGATGATCCAGCCATGGGATACAATGATGGCTTGCTTCGAATGTAAGAATCCGAGCCGTAGGGATACGATGATCCAACCATGGGACACAATGATGGCTTGCTTCGAATGTAAGAATCCGAACCATAGGGATGCGATGATCCAACCATGGGACATAATGATGGCTTGCTTCGAATGTAAGAATCCGAGTTGTAGGGATATGATGATCCATCCATGGGATACAATGATGGCTTGCTTCGAATATAAGAATCCGAGCCGTAGGGATATGATGATCCAGCCATGGGACATAATAATGACTTGCTTTGAATGTAAGAATCTGAGCCATAAGGATGCGATGATCCAGCCATGGGACACAATGATGGCTTGCTTCGAATGTAAGAATCCGAGCCGTAGGAATACGATGATCTAGCAATGGGACACAATGATGGCTTGCTTCGAATGTAAGAATACGATGATCCAGCCATGGGAAACAATGATGGCTTGCTTCGAATGTAAGAATCCGAGCCGTAGGGATGCGATGATCCAGCCATGGGACACAAAGATGGCTTGCTTCGAATGTAAGAATTCGATCCGTAGGGATACGATGATCCGAGCCACCTCAACGAGTAACAAGGTGTGAAAGCAAAGTTTGGAAAGTGGTTACTCTATTTGGAAAATGCACTTGGGGTAAGGTCCGAGTGTTAGTGAACGACTCCCCTTATCTTTGGGATTTGTTGACCCAGTTTCAAAATAAATTAATGCGTGTCTGGGGTCAGCTACCCCAGTTTCCAAGTAAATCAATATGCGCTTGAGGTCAGCTACCCCAGCTCAAATATTAGCACAGTAGGAATCTCTCAATCAAAGATGTCAAATGATCATTTGAAAGCTTATTCAACAAGACAAGTATGAAGGGTGCTCTATTGCTGCTTGTGATGCTAGAATGCAATGATATGCTACAATATGTATGCATGTTACTAACTTATGATGCTAGAATGCAATGATATGTTGCTATTGATATGCATGCTGCTAACTTGTGATTTTTTTTTTATTTTTTTTTATTCTTTTTATTTTTTGTGCAATGCATGAAATACATAATGATGCATAAAATGTGTGACATGTATGGTAATGCGTGAAATGTAAGGTAACGCATGAAATATATGCAAATGCATGATATGTAACGCATGAGATGCATGGGAATGCATGAGATGCATGGCAATTCATGAAATGCATGGCAATTCATGAAATTTGGACAATGCATGTCATATAGAGTAATGCATGGCAATGTATGAAATGTAGGTAATGCATGAAATCCAGGACAATGTATGTGATGTATGGTAATACATGAAATGCATGGCAACGCAGGAATCGTGAAAGGTAATGCATGAAATGCATGGTAATGCATGAAAGGTAGGTAATGCATAAAATGCATGAAATTTGGGTAATACATGAAATGTATGTCAATGCAAAACAATGCATGAATCTCTTCTCTCATTGCGCTTGTGATCTTGCCGCTTTTAAATGGATCTGTAACTGATTTTGGCTCAATCTTCTTGATTCATTCGGTCATCGAAGTGATTGACTCGACTCAAATGAAAATCACAAAATCTGCCCCAGCTAAATGGACCTACAGCTGATCTTGACCCTGATTTTATATTCCAATCTGATAAGAAGGCACTTGAATGGGACCCACTAAAACTCAAGTCGAAATTTGCCCTAGTTAAATTCATCTGCCATCAATCTTGACTCTATTGTTGGATTCTTTTTTGAATAAGCAGATCTTTGAAACCTGACATGACATTTTCCCCAATTAGGCTGCTCTTTCTCCACAGGTATCTTTTTATAGAAAACTACTAGGGATTTTGAAACTCTTTGACTATCCATCCTCCTTTAATGCTCTGAAGAGTAAGAAGGGGCCTTTTTTTTTTTTTATGAACGAAAAATGATTATGCAGCTATGACATCAACTTGCTAAATCAAAATCCAACCACACCAAATAGATTGTTTTACCATGTTTCAATGCTATCATAGGGGAAAATTCATACCAATATTCAAAAGTCATATAACGTTTATTTCCCAGCCTAGACGACTGTCTTTCTCTTCGACTGCCCCGATTTCATCAACTCATGTTTTGATCTCATGATGGTCTTTAAGACTCGGGACGAAACGTAAGCTTAGGGATGTAGGCTTTTAGAATAAAAGGGAAACTAATGCTCAAAAATACCACCCCAAATGATGTTTTATGCCCCCAGTTCGAGTTGAGGCGCTTTGCAAGATATTGACCGAACTTGTTATTTAAACAAGCTGCCTACGTACCTTTTCAGGATCAGGTCATTACGTAGTTCAGACTCAATATTAAGTCTGACAAATCATTAGAGACAACAATGTATACCAATCTGGTTAGGACTTTCATTTGGACTGTAATGTAGGCTAAAGGTATGGGTTAATGAAAGAAAGATTTGAATAAGGCTCAAAATTTATCAATCTTATCACAGGTATTTGCTAGTCAAAGATCACATATGAGTCATGTCCCTTATTTTGCTTTCTTCTTCCTTCCGCTTTCCTTTTTTCTTTCCTTTTTAATCTTCTTTTCCTTCATTTACTGCAACTTTCACTTTTCCTTTTATAAAGGAATTTTGACTTCAGTTACATTTGAACTTCAATTGGACCAATCTTTTAAAAACTACCCCAGTGTGAGATGTGATCCTTCAACAGGTTAATCAAGGAATGAATTTTTCAGGCTCAAAAGGATTGTCAAGGGATTTCTTCTTTGATTCTCTTTTAGGTAGCAAAAAAATGGCCTGTCATCCTTTTGGTAATGATTATTGTCTCAAATGATTCGCCAAACGCTAAGGGACCTAAACCTAGGTTAGACTTCTGGTGTTCTGTCTTTTAAGAAAAAAAACTAGTTTAACATTGAGGCTCAATTTGGTTAACAAATGGTACATCATTGTTTGAGTTCTTTTAGGGATAACTGGTCGGCCAAAGAGGGTCATCCATCATTTGACCAAAACATGAGTGATGAATTGACAGGAAATTACCAGAACAGTGCGGCCGCTTCGTTGAATTCCTTGGAAAGTAAGATACTTCTTCATAACATTTGATTTTGATGATTGTTTCATCCTTCTCTGCTTTCTCCTCTTGGGTTAAATTTTCAAAAATTAACAGCTCTTTCCGGCTCGTGAATACTGGCAATATTACTTTCCCTATTCCTGCATGAAACATAAGCAAACAAAATTTGGCAACTAGACTCATGATGCAAGTGAGATAACGAAATGCATAATTCATTTTATTAAAGATAGAAAATTTTCCGAGACACGGGCGTCCACGGATTATAAAAGGCAAATAACAATGGGGAAAACAAAAGAACATCAAATGAAAAGGATTAGATAGTCAAATGCTTGCTACTCCAGCACTTTAGCCTCTGTGGATAACGACTGAAACCATTGATTTGGGAACCTCCCTGATATGTTAACCACCTCCTTCCTCGTGTTTGGGCAAAGGATTCCCCTGGACTCTCGGTTGCTTGTCGTCAAACGCTAACCATCCTGCATCTCTTAATGATTGCACCTTATGCTTGAAGGCCCAACATCGGTCAATGGTATAGCCGGGAGAGTTAGCATGGTACTCACAACGAACCCCAGGATCATACCACTGTGGAGGAGGGTTCGTAACGGGCATCCCAGGGATTGCAGATACCATCCCCCTTTCCTGCAACTGAGGAAATAATTCGGCATATGTCATGGGAATGGGGTCCAACCTTCAGAAGTTTCTGGTCACATTCCTGTCTTGTTCTCGCTGATTCGGCAGGATTGGCATAAGCCTAGGATTCATGAATTGGGGCCTCATGCCCGTATGCACTGTTTGACTTACTGTGGGCGGCTCAAAACCAAATTTTCTATTAGACCATCGGTTCCCACCTTTTGGGTACTGATTCTTCCAGTTAAATTGCCCCTGTATCATTTGTGCTTCTTCCTCCTTCTTCCTATTAGTCCACCTTTTGCCCGGACCAGTTTCTGCGCCACTATCCTTGACTAGGCCCGCCTTGATATCGCCTTCAATTATTCCTCCCATAGCCACGATATCCATAAAATCGTGAGGAGTTGCTCCTTGAAGATGCGTGCGGTATGGGTCTTTTAATGTGCTTACAAACAAAGAGATGGCTTCTCGGTCACTCACCGGGGGGTCCACCTAGATCGACTTATCTCTCCACCTATAAGCATATTCTCTTAATGTTTCGGTGAATTTCTTCTCCATTTCTTGTAGAGCCATTCGATCAGGCGCCATTTCTGTCACATGACGGTAGTGAGTAACAAAGGCATTGACCAAGTCCTTCCAGGTGTGGATCCGGGCCTTATCTTGTTGAATGTACCAATGGAAGGTGGACCTAGTCAAACTGCTTGGAAAACAATGCATCATTAGTTTTTCATCGTCTGAGTAAGCGCCCATTGCATGGCAGTACATTACTAAATGCGTTCGAGGGCACCGGGTCTCGTCGAACTTTTCAAAGTCTGGCATTTTGAACTTTGGCGGCAGGGTGACTTTTGGCACCAAGCAAAGATAATTTGGATTAACGGAATCGAAAGTATTAGATCCTTCCATTGCTTTCAAGCGCTCTTCCAATACGTCACAGCGACGCTCAGCCTCAGAGTTGTTTATACCCATATCAGAAGGTACTAATGGAGGAGTTCCTGCCACTGGGAACCCCTATGCTGGAACAGTAGGGATAAAAGGAGGCATATTTGGCAGTGGACGCCCCATGACACCAGGTGGTGGAACTAATGTTTGTCCATGATCTGAGGTGAACCCTAGGGGATGAGTGGGGTCCACATCTACTTCGGGATCAACCTGCACCGCCTTTCCTTTATTCATCAGTAACTCCAGGACCTTACTTACCTTATCATTTATCTCTTTTTGTCCTTGTTCCAGACGCAGGACCCTATTTTCCAATTGTTCACTCATTTCTCTTGCTCTTCGCCTGGTATTGTACTGATGCGTGGTGGTCTCAATTATTTCTTTATGTTACTCAAACGACCTCTTTGATTAGGAACTGAAAACCAAGAATTTCCTTTTTAGAATCATGAATGCACAATTATGTACTACATGAGTGAATGTGTTTTGATGCATGATCAAGGTATGCAATAGGTGTTTATGCATGGATGTCATTAATGCACTTATACATACAAACAAAGATATGAGCGTACATGCAGCCTATCGTGTATGGCTATGTGTGAAATTACGCATGAATGCATGAACGCAAAGTAACCTAAATAACTACTTTGCCAGAATTCTAAAAAAAAAATCCACTAATGGAACATTTCAAGATTAAAACAACCATTGATGGGCCACAATTTCAATTCAATTTCTCCCTCAACCATTCATTTCCTTGATGATGGTCCATGTACCTCAGATTCTATGAAGGGTCAGATTATGTTCTGAGGTTGGGGTAGACCTAGGCTAGTCAACCCGTGGGATTCGTTCGATGCAGACTTGTGGACTTTAGTGTGCACTTGGGCCTCAAGTATTTTAAAATATGGGCTTCAATGTATTTCGTGATGAGATCAGGCCCAAGTTTTAAAAGGACTTGGGCTTGGATTGCTTAGAAAATGTTGGCCCGGATTTTTGGGTAATAGGGCCGAAGCCCATTTTTGGAAATCTAGGTTTGACCCTTTTTGAAAATCAAATCTGGGCCGAGTTTTTACTTAGGAAAAGGTTGGGCCTAGGTTTGTTTTTAAAGAATTGGGCCCGAGTTATTTGAAAAGGGTTGGGCCGACCCATATTTTAAAATGTTCGGGCCAAGTGCTTCATTTTTTTGAAAGGATGGGTCATGGTCTCATTATTGGGCTTCTTTTAGAATACTGGCTAAGTAGTATGTAAGTATAAAATGGATGCAAAATGTATGGGATAATACAAGGTATCTCACAACATATATACAACATGCTATACATAGAGAAGGATGTGGCTCCTGTCCCGACCCAGGGTAGGTACGTATATACAGGGTTCTTCATGGCTCTATCCTAGTTAAGGAAAAACTATGGACAAGTACGTGTGGGTAGGCTCTAATCCCTATTGACAAGAAGGGCCCCAGTTTGAAATTTCATCCTCCCCCATAAGGGTCCGGACAAAACTCGCACTGAACGGGGTGGTTCGCGGGTCCCATCAAGCTTAAGCTACGAAGGGACAAACGCTATTACACCCCTATCTAATCTTAGCAGGTAAAGCTTGGGTATAGAGCGTGAAAGTGTGTGAATTCAATTTTACGCTAATCCCGCTACCCCCACATTTATTCATATGCTATTAAAAATATGGAAACAAGATATCTACAATCAATATATTTATTCAAAAGCTATGGAAACACAATATTTGCAATTAATATGTTTATTCAAAAAACTTGGAAACAAAATATTTTAGTTAATATGCTTAAAAAAATATGGAAACAAAATATTTACGATTAGTGTACAAAATATCTATAATTAATATGCTTATTCAAAATATCTACAATTAATATGTTTTATTCAGAATATTTGGAAACAAAATATCTACAATTAATATTCAAAAAATTAGGAAACAAAATATTTTTAATTAATTAAGGTTGTTTGTAAATTATGGAAATAAAATATTTACAATTAATCAAGGTTATTTACAAATTACAATATTCACAAAATAAGGAGTAATTAAAATATTTATTAAATTTGAATTTGGGATAATTTTGAATTAACTACTGGCTCGACTCTCTAATGTTCCTAGTGGAGTCGTCAAGCTGTCGCAACGTCCCGGTGCACGTGTGCCTCGGGCGGCGAAATAAAAAAAAATGTGGTTTAAATTTTCAAGGAAAAATGAGAATATCAGAGTCGCCACTAACCTTTAGTGTGGTTAGAACACATGATTACTACCCCGTTAGGGGTAGAATGGATCTATGTTACCAGAGTTGGGCTCGAGAGTTCGGTTACGCGAGGGGAAGGTACGAGCACCTCCTACGCGCCCGTTCTTACAAACGGTGCCTAATTAATTCGGAATTATCCCCAAGTTAATCTAATAAGTCTTTCAAATTACCCACCTATTAGTAAATTTATAAATATACATGCAGTATAAATAAATGGATAAATAAATAAATAATACAAAAATATATGTACTATATATATTCCCTCAGAACTAAGGGTATGTTAAGCCTAAAAGCTCATACCCTAGCATTAAAATCATAGGGATAAAAATTAAGAAAATACACTCCCAAATTTTGAAATTGTGTTAAATTTTTTATAGGAAAATACTAGTATGGGAGGTTTTAATATATAATAATAGGATAGTAAGTAACAAATTATCATAAAACAATATATGTATCAAAATACTAAAGACATCATAAAAGGTAATACCATATATATTAGAAATAAAAAAAGAATATCTTAATAGATAATACCTAATATAAGTATAATAGTAATACCATAATATTCTATTTATTATCATACTAAATATAATAGCAACTTACCTAATGGGAACACACAATCAATACATATAGAAAACAAAATTAACAAAACTAAGGAAACAATCTACTCATCAAATTAAATCAAGTAACCCTAAGATTAGCAGGTAATTATACATAGGGTAAGCAAGCTGTGAAACTATGGAAACAATTTAAAGCTAATACTAATATGTAAATATCCAATATGACCATCAAATGGGAAATTATGGAAAGAAATCAAATCAAAAATTGATGTACAATCCTTAAAAATTAATATGCTACATATGAATAAACACTAAATATACAAAATAATAATAACCCCACATATGAACCTTAATTAAGACAAAAACCCTAAACGCAAAATAATTAACACGTATTATAATAGTAATAAATACATGAGAATACGGGAAAAACGAACAAACAAAACTTTAACAATAATATATAATATCAAAGTTCACTCACACATACAATAAAAACTCAAGCTTTAAATACTAGAACCCACTTATACACATTTTGATAATATTACAAAATAAATATATAATAAAATTGGAAATTCTATAATGAATATAACATGAGCATAATATTGAGAAACACATATAATAGCACTAAGAATAACCATACACAAAATCACGCACCACCCAAGCATAAACCATGAAAAACCTACCCTTATACATTAACATCTAAATGAAATCAGAAAATATATGTCTATATATATATATATATATGCCTGCAAAAATAAACAACCATTTCAGTATCTCAGAATATAATAAACAAGGATGTACAATAAAAAAAAACATACATGTGTGTGCTATGTGTGCAGGGAACAGAGACAACAGTGTTGTGCGTGTGTGTGTGTGTGTGTGTGGTGCAGAAAACTCCTAGTAAGGGTGCTGTGTGTGTTTGCAGTATGTGTGCAGTGTGTGTGCTATGTGTGTGCTGTGTGTGTGTGCAGTGTGTGTTTTGGTGTGCTGTGTGTGTTTTGTTGTGTGCTGTGTATTCTGCTATGAGCGTGTTTCATTGTGAGTGTTAGTGTGTGCTAGGTGCGTGAGTGTGCGTGTTTGGTGAGTGAGTGAAATTGTGTGTGTAAAAGGGTGTGTAAAAAGTGTGTTTGAGAGAGTCACCAAGGGGTTGCCGGAGATGATGGCTTGGCTCGGTAGTGGCTGCTGGCAGGAGCAGAGGAAAGGAGGCAATGGCATGCACAGGGGAGCTGGTGCGGCTAGATCTATAGGGAGCGATGGGCGGCACTGCTGCTGCTCCAGGCGGTCGTGATGGGTGGCTGAACGTGGCTAGCTCACGTACGGTGGCTATGGCCTAGCTTACAGTGGCCTGAGGCTTGCCGGAGCAAGGATGATGGCTGTTTGGGGCTCGGCTGCAGTCTGCTGATCTGTCATGGAGGAATGGCCGCTTGGTGGTGCTCGGCTGGGTGGTTGCTGGAGAAGATGATGACGGAGTCGCGAGAGAGAGAGAGAGAGAGAGACGTGGCCTGCCAGAGTGTGGCGGCGATGGCGTGGTCCTACGGTGGTGAGGACGCTGTGAAGACAACGACGAATGGTGGTTTGGGTTGGCTGGGTGAGGATGGTGAGGGGTTAATGGCAATGGTGGTTTCTGTGCATGGCCAGAGATGTGGAGAGATGAGAAAATGAGATGAGAGAGAGGGGACGAGAGGAAGTAGTGAGGTTGGGAGGAGCCTGGTGCAGCTGCCTATGAGAATTAAGAAAGTCCCCCCCCCCCCCCTTTTTTTTTCTGTGAATGTCTCCACCCCTTGGCTTGTGCGTCTCCGCCCCTTGGCTTGTGCGCTGCCCCCCCCCCCCCCCCCCCCCTTTTTTTATAAAAAAAATTTGGAACCCTAGACTCTTTTTTGATTTTATTTTTCTTTTTCTTTTCTTTTTCTACTTTTACTCTTATGGTAATAATAATAATAATAATAATAATAATAATAATAATAATAATGTAAGGATAATAATAATAATTATAATAATATAATCAATAAGGTAATAATAATAATAATAATAATAATAATAATAATAATAATAACTAACTGCAGTAAAAATAAAAATAATAAAGATACTATCAGTAAAATAATAATAATAATAATAATAATAATACTAATAGTAATAGTAAAAAATACTAAAAAAAATTACAATAATAAAATAATGATAATAATAATAATAATAATAATAATAGCAAACTAATAGAAATAAAAATAAAGTAATAATAATAATGTATATAATAATAATAATAATAAAAGTGATAAAAATAATAATAATAATAATAATAATAATAATAATAAATATATCCAAAATAATAATAGTAAAGTAACACTAATAATACTACTGGTAATAAATAAAAATGATTATAAGAAAGTAATAATAATAATAATAATAATAATAATAATAATAATAATAATAATGAAAATAATAAGAGGGGACCCCTTATTCTATTTGGCAAGGGCAAAAATAGGGTATCTACGGCACTTATAGAGGTTTCTTCAAGTCAAAAGGGGGTCTAAGGCAAGGGGATCCGTTGTCGCCATATATTTTCATCATCATGGAAGAAATTCTTTCTAAATTAATTCAAAAAAAGTTATCTGAGTAGCGGATTTTACCATTTGCACACCCATGTGGTGCACCTATTTTATCGCATTTAATATACGCGGATGATGTTGTTATTTTTGCTAATACTGGAAAAAAATCTGTTAGTCAGTTAATGGAGGTGATTAAGGAGTATGAAAACTGGACTGGCCAAAGGGTGAATAATGATAAATCAGCTATTTTTTTCTCAAACAAGTTGGGTGTTCAGAGGAAAGGAGAAATTCTTCAAGAGACTGATTTTATTGAGGGTAAATTTCTTTTTAAGTATTTGGGTGTGCCAATAGTGAATGGTAAATTGAAAGACAGTCATTTTGACCCTTTAATCCAAAAAATCAGTAAGAGAGTTGAGGGCTGGAAAAGTAGACTGTTGTCTCAAGGAGGTCGTCTTGTTTTGTTGAGACATGTGCTTTCAAGTATGTCATTACATCTGTTAGCTGTTCTAAATGTACCAAAACTGGTGATTAAACAGATACAAGGTATGTTTGCTTCTTTTTTCTGGAGATTTAAGGATGGAAAAGAAAAAATGAAATGGAGGGCTTGGAAGAAATTGTGTGTTCTTGTGGAGGAGGGGGGCATAGGAGTAAGGGACTTTTTGGAAATACAACGGTCTTTGTTCATGAAGTTTGGTTGGCATTTATTAACGCAAAATTCTTTATGAGCTAAATTTTTTAAAGCTAAATATGTGAGAGGACATATTGCTCTTTGCATATCCTTTAGAGGAAAGTTCTGCAGGGTATGCTTGAACTGTTAAATAAATCTAAGTGGAAGATTAGAGAAGGAGATGTAAAATTGTGGTATGATAAGTTTCTAGATTCGGGACCTTTGTTTGCAGATTGTCCAAATAGTGCACAATCTCATATCAAATTAAAAGATTTGGTTATCAACAATGCGTGGGATATGGAAAATTTGCAGAGGATTCTGGGGTTTAGTAAAGTGGATAAAGTGATGGAAAAGGTGGGAAATATTAGAAATTCTTCGTACATTCTGTTATGGCTCCCGGAAAAGGATGGTTGCTTTAATACAAAATCTGTATGGGATGTTATCAGAGTTAGAGTTCCAAAATTTGATTGGGCTGAGTGGGTTTGGAAGAAATGGTTACTGAAGAAAATTTCTATCTGTATGTGGAAGGCTGCTTTTGAGTGCCTAAGTGTTGATGAAAAGGTGAGAAGGGTGGGGGTTTCACTTGTTTCGGCGTGTAATTGTTGTGAGATGAGGCGATCAGAAGATTTGGAGCATGTGTTAAATAAAGGAGACCTTGCTTCTGAGGTTTGGAGGAAGGTTTCGGTGGAGGTAGGTGTTCCTTTCCTTAGGCAACAAAGTTGGAAAGAAAGAGTCCAAATGTGGTTTAGTAGGGCTTCCAGGTTCTCTCAACTGGGTTCATTGATGGGTTTGATTCCTTGTTTAGTAGTTTGGAGGCTATGGAGAAGGAGATGTGTGGCTAGAATGGGGGGAAAATTAGAGAATAGTACTTATGTGTGGCTTTCCATTAAGTATTGGGTGGGGATTTTGAGTAGGAACATGACAGAAATCGTTCAGTTAAAGGATGTTGATTTTTGGGTATTGCAGAATCTGGAAGTGCAAATTTTGAATAAAAGAATTAAAACTATGCAAAGTGTGAGATGGCTAAAACCGAGGCAAGGGAGGTTGAAACTAAATTTGGATGGGAGCAACCCGGAGAACCCAAGGCTGGCGGGTGGTGATGGCATCCTTAGAGACCATACAAGTTCTTTTGTGTTTGGTTTTTCAAAATATTTTGGTTCTTGTTCAAATAATGAAACTGAATTGAGAGCTGTTTTGGAGGGAATAAAGATTTTCAAACATTTGGGCCATACCTGTATTGATATTGAATGTGATTCGAATATTGTAGTTAATTGGATAAGAGCCAGGAAGTGCTCCTTGTGGTATTTGTGGGATTTTTTGGGGCAGCTTATTACTTTATTGGAGGGAGTGGATTTTTTGATAAATTATTCGTATAGAGAAGGGAACAAAGTGGCAGATGCCTTGGCTCGACAAGGTGCTATAGGAAGGAATAGTTTGTTTACAAATAGTAGTCAACTCCCTAGAGTTAGCAATGGTTTGTATAAATTTGAGAAGATGGGTACGGCTTATATGAGATATGTTTAGCTGATTTCCTTTTGGTTTTAGCTTATGTTTTATGTTGTTTATCTTTTGTTTTGTTTTATTGCGTGAGATTTGTTTTGTAGGTCCTGTTTTGTTTTGTTTTGTTTTGTTTAGACTTATAACCCAATTTTTAGCTGGATGTTGGTGTTGTTCTTTGGGAGGTTGTTAACGTGTTGTCTTTTGTTTTCTCTCATTGATTGTCTTGTAACCACGATATTCCTCCGCCAAAAGTGATGGGTTATCAATAAAAAAATGGAGGTGCTGCCCTTCTTTTTTTGAAAAAAAAAAAAAAAAAAGATAGCTTCCTCCAGAAATTGACTAATATATGTATATATATTTACTATAACTATTATATTATAATAACCTTACATATATATATATCTTTATTCCAATATATATTTTTATTCCAATTAGTTTTTTTTTCATACTATTCCTTTTATTTGTTTATTTAATTAATTAATTTAATAATATTTAATTAATTAATTGATTAATAAAAAAAAATTGTAGGTTACTACATTCTTCCCTCCCTAAAAGAATTTCGTCCTCAAAATTTGTGAACTGATAATTCTATTTAGATTCTATTATTAACAAATCACCCCTACCACATATTCCAGCATGCTCTACAACTATAAATAACTACATTGATCTAAAGTTAGAAATAACTATTGCTTATCTTATAACATAAACTTATTATCTGCTCCTGCGCCACAGGCAATGTCCGCAATAGTCGAGATACAAATATTAAACTAGAAAATTAATAAATGTTGAAAATCGGAGTCGGTGCTCAGAAACATTTCCGTCGATGGATTTACCATGGTTTTCTAAAACTCGTGACTAAATCAGAGCACAGTGCTAGAAACTGTCGTGAATTACTGCCCAATGCACTTGCACATAATCAGATCCGAGAAAATCAGCACGTACCCCGTGGTGGAGGTGGTCTAGTACATGTGTACACGATGATCCTGACCGAGGTAGATATTGCGAAGGGCACAGGTACGAGTTTATGTTTATGACAATGATGGTTTTATTTATTTGTAGATAATGCAAAAATTCAAATGGTGGTATATACTAAATTGTGTGGGATATAGTTAATTAATAAATTGTAAAAAAGTGGAAATGAACGATTAGCAAAATTTCGAGGACAAAATTTTTGTTAGGAGGGAAGAATGCACTGATCCTAAATAAAATAAAAAATTAAAATTAAAATTAAAATTAAAATTAAAACTAATTAATTAAATAATTAAATAATTATTATTAATTAAATAATATAATATAATATAATAATATTATATATCTGTGTGTGTGTGTGTGTGTGTGTGTGTGTGTGTATAAGTTAAGTTCCTAAAGGAATTAAATTCCTTTAGGAAGAAGCAACTGTAGAACACCTCTCTTTAGTCTCTCTCTACGCCTCTCTCTCTCCAGCTGCCACTCCTCCTCTCCTCCTCTCTCTCCTCATGTTTTTTGCAAATATACGGCCAATTAGAAAATGAAAAATACTACTGGGTTTCATTCTCTGCCATCGACATTCCTACTAGAGTGGATTTTTCGTAGGGGCGTTGTAGGCACCACTCCTATGGTAAGGTAAATCCACTCTCTCTCTTTAATTTAGCCCTAATCTTCAACTAAATCAACGATCAGGCACCACCACAAGGTCCTACTCTCGATCGTCATCATTTTAGTTGGAGTGGATTTTCAATTTGGGCTTTCTAGGCATCACTCCAAAGTTAGGGTAAGGTTATAGGAATTAAGCAAATTAGTAGTTTTTAGGAATTAAATTATTTATTTGAAGTTTATGAGTTTAGGAAATGTGGAAAAGAATGGTATTTTATTTGGAGTGTTATTGATAAACAAGGGTTCATGAATTCAAGGTTCGGGTGAACATCGCAGGTATAATTTCAAAATCCCTGCAGGCGTAGTTCAAGAAATCAGATAAGGGGAATAGATTAAGCTAGTAATTTTGTAATTCAACCAGTTAAAATGGAAATTATATATGTGTGTGTGTGTGTGTGTGTGTGTGTGTGTGATTATCATGTGGGTTTTGAAAAGCCAACCATTTGAACTGTGATTTTGGGCTTAAAGCTATGTTATTAGTTATTATTTGCGAAAATGGAATGATTAAAGTAATGGATTTTCTAGATAAATTGTGGAGATAATTTAACATGCATTTTCAGTAAAACGGATGATGAACATGGGTTGGCTTATTATTTTAGATGATATAATTATGCATATTATTCAAATCATGTGGCATAAGTAAAGTGAATATATTGTGTTGAATTATGATATATTTATGAAATGTTGGAAATACTAAAATGCTTTGAGAATATATATTATGTGTGATTGTTTAAAACAGAGCTAAATGTGAATGTTAAATTGCAAGTTATGGTTTGAGAACTCCGATGGACCATAGTAGGCACAGTATTGTTGCGCGTAATTTCTAAATAGTTAGTTGTTAACTTTGGTGTATTCCCAAGAGGGGGAGTGAATTGGGTATTTAAAAATTATCGCCTAGGTCAATCAGTTTAACAGTAATATTAATCAACCTAAGGTATATCTATGCAATTATAAACTCAATCATTCACAATAGTAAAATATAAACATTCATGTGCTGAAATTAAAATGCAAAAATTAAAAGCACGTGCAAGAAATGTTATCAGGGTTCGGCCAACTGTGCCTACGTCCCCGCCTCTAGCTCGCAAACCCAAGGACTCTACTAATGCTCACTTAATAGGTGGAGCGGCACCTAATACAACCAGGTCAATTAGCACAGGGCTAACCTCAACCTTTACAAATTCTCCTTGCAGGGCGGAGAAGGCCCTAACAATCCTTACAGGCTGGATTACCACCCCCTCAGGCCACGCTTGGAATACAACAGTATTTTTCACAACATAACTAGTACAGTGATTATGCTTCTCAAGTAAAGCAAATATGTACCCAAAATCAAAGCACAATAGTTTGAAAAATATTTTATCTTGTAGGAAATATTTTGCACAACAAAATCAAAGCTATGGGGACACTTGCAATAACAATGCAAATATCCTAAGCTTGCTAGTTTATCCCAACACAAAATTTATAATATTGAAATCTGTGGGATAAAACTTAGCCAAACTCCCCAATAACAATATCAATAATCAATCAAGCAAATGGGAGTTTTAGCACTATCTAACAATCACAAGCACACTCACTAAACTCTTACAATACCAAGATGTATCAAAGGAATGAGTATTTGAAGGTACTTGAGCAAAGTAGGATTTTAGAGTAGAGAGGATTCTTGGTTAATGATTTTTGCTAATTAATTGCTAATCCTAACAAATGAGCCTATATTTATAGGTAAGGTAAAAAAATATAATCGTTTGGGACCTTCAGGGTATTATTAGAAAAGTTCCAAAATGCTTAAGCACAATTAACTCACATTAACTCAATGTTACCTCGGTTAAAATAATTTTAACCCGACAAGGTTGGGGTGGCTGAACCGAGGTTCGGTTGTCCGAACAGACACATTTTTAAAAAGCCTTTAAAATAGTTTGGCAGCCCAAGTGTAGATTCGGTAGCCCGAACAAAAGTTAGAAACATTTGTTCGTAGGTTCAGGTGTCCAATCATAGGTTCGGTAGCCCGAACGCACGTGTTCGTCCGCTTGGGGCCTATTTTGAACTAAATTCCTTGGTAGCCCAAGTTGGTGAGGGGTCCCTTTCAGAGGATTCAGGTGCCTATGGAAGGTATGCACAAAATTGGTTTGGTCACTCGAGAGCTAAGTCAACTGTTGACTTTTCAACAATTCAAGCACCCAAGGAGTTTTGAACTCCTAGGGTTCGGTCGCCCGAGCTCTCTCAAATTTCCCTATATTATTCAATTTTATTTATTTTTAACACTCCTCAATTTTGTATGATATAAGTGTATGAGTGTTGGGACCTAGAGTCATACTAGGGTCTTACTGAGGCCGTTTTGAGATAGTCCCAAAAATTCGGCGTCGATCGACCTGCCCTAAGGTCATTCAGTCCCTATGGTCAATCTACAATCTTGTTGAGCTTACAATTACCTACATGCATGACATGCAGAGATTATTACAGACTGATATAAATTATTACAAACCCAAATATAAAATAAAATATAAAGATATAACTAGAAATAAACATAGGTCTTCATGTGCTACTCCTTTGCAAATTCATGGAATACGCTTAAAAATGTGCGTGTTTAAGTGCTTGTCAGCTTCCATCTCTCATCTGTCATCTATGCTTAGACAAGTAATCATGTTCATACACTCAAAGTACACAGATGAGATACTGTAATTTGTCATAATCAAAATAGGTTAGTGCACCCACACTTCTTAGAGAGAGTGTGGAGACAAGATGGTCGATTGTGTTGAGAAGGGTAGAGTCCCCCTGGAGACCAGTATGGGAACAGCCAATCTGACTTACAAACTAAAGAGGTTGTTATTGATTTAACTCTGGTGGGCCGGCTAGGGTTAAGTCCAATCTAAGGGACGCACAACCCGTCATGGGGGAAAGCATAACGGCGTTTATCCATCTAACGGTGAATTCTAAATGTATAATTGTTGATTTAATCAATGAATATTATATAGCAGTGTATGTGAATTGTCTGTGAATACTGAGTATGTAAAGACATAAGATGAGAAATATGAAATGAGATTATGTGATGTGAAATACTGAGAAATGTGAGAACTAAGATCATGAAGATATGAGTATTATGGAAATAACAGATACAGAGTAAAGAATAAATGTATTATATATTGTAGTATATGTACTTGGGACGAAGTAAACTCTCCGCCCGAGGGCTTGCTGAGAAAAGCGAGTGCCCGGATAGGTATCAGATGTAGTCATGCTAGGTTGTATAACGTATTAAGGTAGAAGGAAACTACTTGAATGGGTAGGTAATCTTCCCTATTCTCGGGAACCTTCGTTGATAAATAATTGTGTGAATGTGTGTGAATACGAGACAAACTATCCACCTGAAGGTTTACTAAGTAAGGTAAGTGCCCTAATGAGCATTAGTTGTAGCCATACCCGGTTGCATAAGGTATTAGAGTAAAGGGGTACTACTTGTATGGGCGGGTAATCACTCCAATCATTAGGAAACTCTCGCTAATAAAATATGTTGCATGTGTGTGAATAAGGACAGAGAATGATTTCATAATTGTGGATTAATTTGTAAATGATGATTATATTTTGTACACAAATCTCATGATAGTCACACACTGGTATTAATCTATTCCGTCTTACTGAGATGTGTCTCACCCGATATGAATTTCATCTTTTACGGGACTTCCGCATGATCGAACTCAGTCAGCTCGTGGCTGGCCTAGCAGTTTAGAGAGAGAGAGAGAGAGAGAGAGAGAGAGAGAGAGTATAACTTTGGATATATTTTTGGATTGTATTATATTTATGAATATTGAATGTTGGAGAATATATATATATATATATATATAGAACTCTAGTATGTTATAAAACAGAAGTAGTGTTTGGATAGTTTCTTTTATTAGAAGCAATGTGTGAATTTATTATAATATTATTATTTTACTAAAATTTAACACAAAATTAATATATCATACTAAGTAAAAATAATAATATATGATTATTAAATTATGTTAATAATATTGTTAAATAAACTAAAATTTTTAATAAATATTCTAACTGACACTTTTGACACTGTCTAATTAGAATTTTTAATTAACACTTCAAATACTACTTTTTGCATTATTAGCAATAACTATATATTGAAATTAACATTTCAAAGTAATTAAAAGTAATTAATGATATTTTTAGTCAAAAATGTAACATATAATTAATGATAATTAAAACTAAAATGTTACTATTTGCTAGTTAGATTATTGTATGCTTTTAATTACTGTTATATTTTTTTAATTACCATTAATCAAAAGCTAACAGAAATTAGTATTAATTATCAAAAATAATTAACAGTAATAAGAATATAATTGATAGTAATTATATGTTAGAGTTTTTAATTAATTAATAATCTTACAAAATAAATAATTTACCCAAAAAAAAAAACTGGTAACCATATGCAGAAGCCAACAAAGGAAGAGGAGGAAGCCTCGGGCTGGGGTAGAGAGAGAGAGAGAGAGAGAGAGAGAAGGAAAATTCTCCATCATACCCATAAGTTGTTAAATATTATTGGTTTCCTAAGAAAACTAGCTATTTATAAGTACCCAAAAGCAATCCCTAATTATTTCTCAAGGATTACTTTTTTTTCCAAAAAAACAATATAACTTTAAAAAATTGCACTTTGTAATAAGTACTTATTTTTTTCAAGTGAAACAATATTTTCAAAGCATCGTTTTAGAATACTTTCAAAATTTATCATAAGCATTTTGCAATTCTACACATTTTCAAGACTTGTATTTTCAGTTAAGTAAATCATATAATCACTTACTGAATCCAAATTTTAGTTTATGAGACAATACAAATCAAAACCAAATCATCTCAAACAATTGATCCAAGTTTAATTAATTATATTTAGACTGATATTCAAAAATTAATCGAACTAAAACTATTGGATCCAATTTAAAATTTTGAACTCACTACAAATTAAGTATTGTATTTTCAGTTAAGCAAATCGTATAATAACTTACTGAATCAAAACTTTAGTTTGCGAGAAAATACAAATCAAAACCAAATCATCTCAAGCAGTTGATCCAAGTTTAATTAATCATTTTTAAACTGATATTCAAAAGTTAATCAAACTAAAACTATTGAATCCAATTTAAAATTTTGAAGTCACTACAAATTAAGTATTGTATTTTCAGTTAAGTAAATCGTATAATCACTTGCTGAATCAAAACTTTAGTTTGCGAGAAAATACAAATCAAAACCAAATCATCTCAAGCAGTTGATCCAAGTTTAATTAATCATTTTTAAACTGATATTCAAAAGTTAATCAAACTAAAACTATTGAATCCAATTTAAAATTTTGAAGTCACTACAAATTAAGTATTTACAGTTAAGTAAATCGTATAATCACTTGCTGAATCAAAATTTTAGTTTACAAGAAAATACAAATCAAAACCAAATCATCTCATACAGTTGATCCAAGTTTTATTAATCATTTTTAGACTGATATTCAAATGTTAATCAAACTAAAACTATTGGGTCCAATTTAAAATTTTGAAGTCACTACAAATTAATAATTTTTTTTACATAGTCATCAACATGTGAAATTTAAAATTAAAACATTAAAATCTAAGCATCAATAAGAAGTTATAAATACATAAACTTAAAATCGCATGCTACAATTGACCATGTTGGTATTGTTGTTGTTTTTTTTATTTTTTATGGGTGGAGGGGACTCACTCAATCACTGGTTGTGATTGAAATTCAGTGAGGATTGCGCACAAATACAAAAATAATTAATTTCAATCTTAAAAAAAATACAGATACGAATTTAAGATACACGAACTCTCTTCTCCTCACTGGTTATTCACCCTCACTACACCACACATTACATTACACGCACACACACGCATCTATTTATAGCAAAGAAAGTGAAGATTAAAATCAATAATTGTAGATTGGTTGGTGAGGTTGGTGGATGACTCCTACCCAAATTCAATAGAGGTGGGCTACCAGCCATGTTTTGCTGCCACCGTCCCACCGTTAAGTTTACTTTTCAACATCTCCCCTTAAACTTGACTCTCCTAGCTTTGTCATTCTAAGCATTGTCTTCAGTCTTGCATAAATATCATGCCTAAGTGGCTTCGTGAAAATATCAGCAATCTGATTATACGTTCTGCAAGATATCAACTCCACTTCTTTATTCTTGACATGCTCCCTGATAAAATGATACCGAGTATCAATATGTTTGCTTCTTTCATGGTAAACTAGATTTTTTGCAAGTGCAATCGTTGATCAGTTGTTAATGAATACTTCTGTGGGGTTATCTCTTGAAGAAATCTTAGATACTTCAGTCCATTCCTAATTCATATACCATGGCAAACAACTGAGTTGGTAGCAACATACTCAGCTTCACATGATGACAGCATTACGATGGGTTGCTTCTTCAATGACCATGTAAACGTTGTATCTCTCATAAAGAATGTGAATCCAGCCATGCTTTTTCTTTCATTAAGATCTCTTCCCTAATCGCTATCTGAATAGCCAATAAGTTTGCAATCACCTCTTGATGAATAGAACATACCATCAATGATGGTACCCTTGACATAGCGGAGTATCCTCTTCGCTGCATTCAAGCGGGACTGGTCAGGAATCTCCATGTACCTATTGACAAGTCCAACTCCATAAAGTATGTCTGGTATAGTGCATGTCAAATACCTCAAGCTTCCGACCAGACTCTTGAAGTATGTGGGGTAAACATCTCCTTGCTCATTCTTTCTTAATTCCAATCCTATTTCAACTAGAGTTGTCACAGGGGTTGCATTTGTCCATCCCAAACTTCTTCAACTTATTTTGCATAGTAGCTCTGAGAGATGAAGATTCCCTTCTTACTTTGCATGACTTCTATGCCAAGAAAATGAGTCATCTGGCCAATATCTGTCATTTCGAACTCTTTGATCATGCTCCTTTTGAAAGAGGCAAACATCTCTGCATTGTTGCCTGTGAAAATTAGATGTTCAACATATAGGCAGGAAATCAGCATGCTTCCATCAGTCTCCATCTTCATGTATAGCGCATGCTCGTAGGGACACTTCTGAAATCCATTCTTCTAAAAATAGTCATCAATCCTCATGTTCCACGCACGAGGTGCCTGTTTCAAGCCTTAGAGTGATTTGTTCAGTTTGTACACTTTATCTTATTTTCCCTTCTTCACATATCCAGGTGGTTGATAGATATAGATCTCTTCTTCCAGAAAACCGTTCAAAAATGCTGCTTTCATGCCCAGTTGGTAAATCTTTCATCCTTTTTGTACTAATAATGAAATTAGTAATCTAATGGTTTCAAGCCTGGCAATCGGGGCAAAGATTTATCCATAATCAATCCCTTCTTTCTGCTTGTAGCCCTTGGCAACAAGTCTTACTTTGTATCTCTGAACTTCTCCTTGAGCGTTCTTCTTGGTTTCGTAGACCCATTTCACATCAATAGTTTTGCGGCCCTTCGGGAGATTTGTCAACTCCCAAGTCTTGTTCTTCTCGATGGATTGAATCTCAACATCCATCGCTTTTTCTCCATTTTTCTTCTTCGTTACCCTCCTCAAAGCTAATCGAGTCGCTAGTCAACAATAGACAATATAGTGTAACATACTCCTCTATTGTTTCTGTAGTTTCATATAGATCAACTAGATTACGAACTCCTCTAGGCCTCATGTCTGAGATTTCATTCTCAATTGGTGATGGAGATTCATTCCTCTGTGGTGAACCTTGTGGAGGTGTCTGCAGCTTGAGAACTTGTGACTCAATAGCCACTTCTCTTGTCTGTGTGGGTTCTTCTCCTTCAAGCAACAATTCCGCATCTTTAGAAGATTCAGTTTGGTCCCACTTCCAGGATTCATTTTCTTCAAAAATGACATCTTGACTGTGAATAACTTTCTTGTTGATGGGATTGTGTTGACCTTATAGGTCATGCTTAGTTTTGATAATGACAAATACTCATTGTATTTAATGCATGTTTGAGGTTATATGCAGGTATTCAAATTGGCAGATCATGATGATAGCACAAATAAAGAGTGAAGTTGAAAACCCAATATTTATGTGTTGTATTTTATTTCACTTTAATTCAAAGGGTATGTAATAGTAAATAGGACTTGGTCTGTAATAATCACACACACATCACCTGCATAATTTGATGAGTAAGCTCAAACCAAAAATAACTAAAAAGGACCTAAAAATGGCCATAGGACACTCACTCATGCGTACACATGTTTGGTCATTTTAAATAGGGTGATCATTGGTTAAAACGGGATTGAAATGCACAAAGTGTGCACACTCGGTTAACCGACACTTCATGTGCAAATTGCCATCGGTCGGCCGAACTATTACAGTTCATTTGACCCCAGTCAAGCGAACTCTCTAGGAGTCAATTTTATTGACTTCCTGGTCGACCGAGCTTATTTTGTATATCACCAACCTGGTCGACTGAGTTCCCACGTGTAGGAACTCAACTGTTTGGTCGATCAACCAGCCCAACTCAAAATGATCCCAGTCTACTGAACCTCACAAAAATGGTAAAATCGCCTTTGGACATACCAATCCAGTCGACCGAACTCATAGTTCATTTCACGTCCGGTCGATCGAACCCTAAGAACTTCGGTCAATCGAACTTTTCCTGGTCGACCGGTGCTCTCGCGTTGGTTCGAATTTTTTACCGCGGTTAACTCGTTTAAATAGAGTTAATTAAATTAAATAATATTAAAACATTTCTAATAATTCCACTTGTGTCCTTAACTGTTATAATCCAGGGGAAGTCTATATATACCCCTTTATTTGGAATGATTAGTAACATGATAATCTGATTAAAAATTCTCTCTCAATTTCAAAATTCATACAACTCATTTCTAAGCTTTAAACACTCATACTTACCTTCTCTTATTGCCAAAAATCCTTTGTAATTTTGATTTGAGTGTTGATTGCTCAAAAGGTTTGCTCTCCCAAGGTGTGTAATTGATTGATACGATTTTACTTAAGAGCAAAACCTTAAGTATTCTTAGGGGACTTTGTTAATAAGTCTCTCCTAAGAAGACTTCTTTTGATCTTTTGAGATTGCATATCCATTGCAACATCTTGAGAAGCTCATATATTATTTTGGTTGCAAAATCTTTTCAAAATCCTTTGCAAATATCTATTTTGTTTTATCTTGAAAAATATTTGGGAAGATATTTGTTTATGAGGTGAAAATCTTTGCTACAATATTCTTTGAGTTATATCATCTGTTGAACACAAAGATTGAATCTCTTTTTGCAAACCAAATTTATATATTGCTTGAACTTTATATGATTAATGAAATATGCTGGTTGAAATATATGAAGTTTGACTGACATCTTTGTTTGAGCATTAGATTGAACATCTTGTGATACAAAGATCATACTAGTTTGCACTCTCACGCACTGATTAAATCTATTGCATATATATTTGAGAGTTGATATATTAAACCACATTGAGCTTACTTATTATATCATTTGGTGGTGTATGTGATTGCACGTAACTGGGTACATATTTTATTTACATGAAAGCACAATCACTGTACCAATATCATTGTTGTGAAATCTGAGTGTTTCCAGGCATGGCATGAGGGGGCAATAATCCATCCCGATAAGGATTGGTTATAAATGTTGAGGTCAACCCTGTGCTAATTGACCTGATTTGTTTAGGTGCCACTCCACCCGTTTAAGTGAGCAATCATAGTGGTAATCCTTGTGCTTGTTAGCTAAGGCAGGGACGTAGACAATTAACCGAATCTCGATAACATTTCTACATGTCACTCTTCTTTTATTGCTTTCTGGTGCTTTTGTTGTTAATTAGATTTCTTTATTTAGTTACTCGCACATATTACAACTTATTTACATTACTTGCACTAGATTGACCATAGGGTTGTGAATATACTACTGTTAGGAGATTTACCTAGGGCTTAAATTTTAAAAAGTAACAATTCACCCCCTCCCCCTCTTGGGATCATGGTAAAGCTAACAATTGGTATCAGAGCCACGCAGCATAGACTAGTTGTTATTTTGCAAAAAGATCACAAATGGCTCATAGCTCCGTAACCCCTTTCCCTGAGGGACCATCTTCCACACGACCTCCGATTTTCAGTGGTGTTAATTACACCTTCTAGAAACAGAGGATGCGCATCTACCTCCATAATACTAATTGGAAGGTGTGGAGGATTGTCTCTAAAGGAAATTATGTCCCTATGAAAACTAAGGATGCAACTAGGGTTCCTAAGACTGAGGATGAATATGATGATGATGACATAAAAGCTATTAGTCTAAATGTCACTGCAATGAATATCTTGTACTGTAATCTTTATGTAAATGAATTTAACAGAATTATGGTCTGTTCTACTGCAAAAGAAATATGGGATAAGTTAGAAGTCACATATGAGGGTACTAAAGAAGTGAAAGACAGTAGGATAGATATGTTGACCAGTGAGTATAAGGCCTTTAGGATGAATGTAGGTGAGTCCATTCAGAGCATGTACACTAGATTCACACACATCATAAACTTAGACCTATCCCAGATATGAGATGATTAGGAAGATCCTTAGAGGCTTACCTCCTGTTTGGGAAGCCAAGTCTATAGCCATTGTTGAAGGTAGAGACCTTAATGCCATGAATCTGGATGAATTGATAGGTTCCATGATCACCTATGAATTAGCCATAAATAAGAGACTAAATGAACATAATAGGGCTAATAAAGTGACTACATTAAAAACCTCCATTAACTCATCTAGTGAATGCAGCGAACCCGATACTGATGATATGGCAATGTTAACTAGAAAGTTTAGTAGGTTTTTCAGGAAAAATAGAAAGTCGTACAAAAAATATAGGGAGTCTACATCCAAGAAGGGAGAATCTAGTAAAAGAAAAGAAAAATCAAATGCTCCCACATGTTATAATTGCAACAAATTTGGGCACATCAAGTCGGACTACCCACTATTGAAAAAGGAGGCCAAGAAAAAGAAGAAAGCCATGAAGGCTGGGACATCATGGGCAGATCTTCCTTTATTGCTTTCTAATTCTTGTGTTGTTAATTAGATTGCTTTATTTAGTTACTCGAACATATTACAACTGATTTACATTACTTGCACTAGATTGACCATAGGGTTGTAAATATACTGCTGTTAGGAGATTTACCTAAGGCTTAAATTTTAAAAAGTACCAATTCACCCTCCCTCCCCTCTTAGGATTACGGTAAAGCTAACAGATTGTAGAGTCGATATCCCATGGTTCTATCACCGTATCCAACAAGGATATATTTATCTCCTTTAGCTTCCAACTTTGTCCTTCTTGCCTCTGCGATCTTGGGGTAGGCTATGGAGTCAAACACTCTAAGATGACTCACACTAGGCTTGTGAGTACTCCAGGCTTCATATGGTGTCTTTGTATCAGGACTCTTCGTAGGACACCTGTTAAGTAGATAAACTACACATGATACTACTTCTGCCCAAAAACTCTTGGGCACATTCTTATCCGTTAACATGCTCCTGGCCATGTTAAGGATCGTGCGGCTCTTCCTCTCAGCTACACCATTCAACTGGGGAGTGTAGGTCGGTGTGAACTATTTTTGAATCCCTTGCTGCTTAAGGAGTTCCAGGAAAGCTTTGACGTTGTACTCTTCTCTGTCTGATCGCATTGACTTGATGCGATAGCCACTCTGTTTCTCCATAAGAGCTTTGAACTCTTTGAACTTGTCAAACACCTTTGACTTCCTTTTCAAGAAGTAGACCCAAGTCTTCCTACTGTAATTGTAAATGAAGGTGAGGAAGTATCGGTTCTGTCCATTTGAAAACAACCTCGATGGACCACACACGTCTGTGTGAACTTGCTGGAGCGGCATGGTAGATCTCTAGTCGGCTTGCTTTCCAAAGCTATTTCTGTGTTGCTTGCTCTGAACATAACTTTCACATATCACATTTGGGTGGTGGATGTTAGGTAAGCCTTTCACCATCTTCTTGCTTCCCAATTGTTTCAAACTTTCAAAATTTAGATGTCCGTACCTAAGATGCCATATCCAGTCTTTGTCTTTGATGATAGTGCTCAAACACCTTGGCGTATCATGTTGAATAGCGAGCGAAAACATTCAATTCTTTGCCATTTATACTCAAGTAATGAGCTTACCTCGAGCGTCTGTTATCACCATCTGCTTATCTCTAAGGCTAATTCGATAGCCTTTCTCCACAAGCTTTCTGAGACTAAGTATATTAGTCTTCATGGCTAGCACATAGTACATGTTGGAGATAAAAGTATGGTCTCCATCCTTCCTTTTGATTAGGACATTTCCCCTTCCTCGAACTGGGACTTTAGAGAGATCACCAAATGATATCTCTCCCTGAACTTTCTCTTCAAGTTCATTAAATAGGTTCTTTCTTCGAGTCATGTGATTGCTGGCTCCAGAGTTAAGGTACCAAACATTTTGGTCCAGGTGGGTTAAATTGTGTGCCATCAGCATCAATGATTCTCCTTCGGCTTTCTCCTTTTCTGCAAAGTTAGCATTTTCATTTACTTCATGATTTTGGGGATTACCTCCGCACTCATTATTGTAGTGTTCGTACTTGTGGCAGTTGTAGCACAGAACATTTCTCTTGTCTACGTTTGGACGGTTATTGTATCCCCCTCTTCTTCCTTGTCCTCTGCTTCATGGGACATAGTTTTTTTTATTTCGTCCTTCTCTAGTGGGACCTCTTCGGCCTTTGCCACCTTCTCTAGATTCAAAATTTTCATAATTTCTTCCACGAGATCTTCAGCCTCGTCCTCTTCCTCATTGTGATGCCCCTCCTTTTTCATATTTATCTATAGTAAGGGACAACTTCATTTGGAGAGCTTGCTCTAGTACTTTATCATCACTCCTTCTGTTGAATTTCTGCTCATAGGTTTGGAGTGAGCCCACAAGTTCTTCTATAGACATGGTTTCTAGATCTTTTGTTTCTTCCATGGTCACGGCTATATAATCAAATTTTGGATCCAAAGATCACAAAATTTTATCACAAATTCTCTCGTCGTTGAGAGTCTCTCCATTTCTTCTCAATTGATTTGATACTAACATAACTTGTGTATAGTAATTAGCAATAGATTCAGTAGATTTCAATCTTAAGGATTCAAAATCACCTCGCAATGTTTGAAGACGAATCTTCTTTACTTTGTCTGCACCTTTTTTTGCTCAATGGAGAGAGTCTCAAACTTCTTTGGATGTCTTGGCAGAGGTGATAATTTCAAATGTTGCCTCATCAAGGTCTTGGTAAATTATGGACTTCACCTTGCAATCCTTCTTTCAATCGGCTCGCAAGGTCGTTCTTTAAACATCGGACATAGCTGCTTCGGCTTCTTTTAATGGGCTTTCTCTATACCCATCTTCAATGATGTCCATGACATCTTGAGCACCTAGAAGGGCTCTCATTTGATTAGACTAGTTGTCATAATTGTCCCCTATCAACTTTGGAATGACCGCTTGAGTAGCACCGTTCGCCATCGGGTTTAATATATAAAAAAAAAAAAAAAAAAGTGAGAGAGATTGATTTTGGCAAATCGGATTCCACCAATGTGTTCAGAAGGATGAAAAACCTTAGGAACTAATTTTGGGTTGCAAAGAACTGGTTTAAAAATAACTAAACCGGCCAAACAAATTATGAACCTGTTTTTTTTTTTTTTTTAAATGGTTTGACTTAAAGGAGAATAACAACGTTATTTATTACCATTAAAACATGTGGCGGTTTCTGCCAGTGCCATGTGTCGGTGATTGGACGTGAGTCGGTCAGCTAGGTCGGGTCGTGCTCGCGGGTCACAAGTTTGGGTTTCTTGTTGATGGATGGAGGCATGGATCAGGTTTTTGAAGTGGGTCGCTGATTGGGTTCTAGGTCGAATTTCACCATCCGAGCGAAGAAGATGTGTGTAGAGACCCAAACCCGTATAAGCTAGGTTCGTCGACGAAGGGGTCACGGTCGTCGGCGAAGTCCTTCAAAGCCTCGTCGAAGAAATTCAGAGACTCGTCGATGAGCAAATACCGAGCGGGTCAGAGAAATATCAAGAATTGGGGCTCGACGACAAAGGAATGGCTTCGTCGACGAGCTGTGTGGTGGATTCATCGATGAAGATGCCACCTTGTCGACGAGTTTGACTCGATTAAAGGCCTTATAAATATCCATTTTGGTTGCTTAGAAGCTAAGTTTCTCCCAAAAGCTCTCTCTCTCTCTAAACCAGCGAAAATCCTCTCTCTCTCTAAGATTCTTCGTCATTCGACGTCTATTTCTAAAAACGAAGGTTCCAGCGTGGATTAGAGGAGGAAGTTCCACAACTTTAGTGAATCAGATCATTGTTTTGAAGATTTTCTAGTTTTCCCAAAAATCGAGGTAAGGATCTGATTTCAATTTCGATTGAATATTTGGATAGTAGTCGAAATTATAGTAAGGTTACATTCTGTGGTTTTTAGGTTTTGAGGATCTCAAGTTGTCGATTTGGATCGTTTTCGTACATAGTTTCATTTCAAGTTTAAGGTAAGGGGAATTTGATTACAACAGCATTTTTGGAAAAACTAAACAGCTAAAAAGTTAGTTTATTCTATTATGTATAATTTACCTGCTTATTTGCTAAATTTCACCAAGTAGAAATGCCGATTTTACGATTTTATGGTTTTTGGTAAAAATGAGGATTTCGGCGTATAATCTCCAAACTTTACAAAAATCACTTATTTGCATTTATATTATAATAGGAGATACTTGAATCTATTACTTTTCCATTTAAACGGTGGTTACTGAACTTTTTATCATTTAGCGGGTTTTGGATTAAACTTGTGTGATATATATTGAAATGGAAATGTATGAACATTCTATACTCTATATATATGAGATATGGGAACTGGAGTTCCATTTTTGCTATACTGAAATGTGGAAAACAGATGTCGGTTATATATCGAGCTTTATACCTAAAAAGGGTAAACCGAGAGAGTGTGTGTCGGTTTATACCCGACGTGATTGTTTGAGTTGTGAAAATACTGAAATTGCACAGATTATTATGTTTTCATCATAAATTGTATATACGATAAATGGAACCACAGCTTGCTACCAAAAGAGTTGAAAGATACTCCAGTAAAAGGAGTTGAAAGATACTCTAGTGTGAGAAGTTGAAAAATCTTCATTTATGGAGGTGAAAGATACTCCCAATGGCAGGGAATTCCTCAACTGGAAAGGTACAATGCAACCACACATATAAATCAGTGTGGGTACATAGATAGTCAGCTTGCAGGAGTAATGAAACCACTGGTGAAATAATAGACTAGATGGGGGCAGTCGGACTATATATTAGATACTTGACAAATGCCTGCACGAACAAGGATTTGTTAGAGATATCAGTGCACAACCCGTGCCACGGGGTAAATAGGCAAAACATGATATGAGAATCTGGTTGTTGTTCTAATATTCATATGCATGATTTAAATACTAGAATGTACAATTAAATCTTAGGTATGTACAATATTGTAGAGAAATGTTTTACTCATATATATATATATATAAAAGTTTTTATTCAAATATACATATGTGGTTGCACACTGTTGTAACACTTTCTTCCTTACTGAGAAGTGTCTCACCCCGTTATACAACCTTTGTTTTCAGGTCCATCAAGACGTTAGTCCTAGTTGCTTAAGGGACTTGGGGAATTGTTTTTGGTTGTAGCATATGTAAGTGGTTTATATGTATATTGAACTTAGTTGGAATATCTCTTTTGGGGTTGTATTAGTAGGATATGTTCTAAGTCTATATAAATGTATTTGAGGATACAACTGTAAACTTTGGTATATGTCTATTAGAAATCCCGATGAATGTTTATGTTTTTCCACAACATTTACATTCCTGTTATGTATGAGTTACACCCGTATGTCCCTATTAGGGTGGGTTGTCTATGTATCTTGAATAGGTACAGGTATTTTGTATGAGTGAGTGACACCTGGGTCCATATAAAGGGTCAGGTTGTTATAGTTGGTATCAGAGCCTTAACCAGTCAGAAGTATGATCCGATTCATGCTGTTTGGTTGAGGATATGTGCAGAAATTAGGATTTGCTAGTTTTGACAGTCTAGAATATACGAGAGTATAGGACATGGATAGGACTTTGGGTTTTGCTTTGTATACCGAGAGACGTAATCCATTGATAGACTTCTATGTTTTTCTGGATCAATCGAAAGGTTCAAGAAAATCACGGCAATCCATTGACGGTTTTGTTTCCAAGTAGAAGGGCAAAATTTGAGTTAGAATGGGGATGTCATTTAGGGGATTAAGTTTATAGTATGATAGTGTTGGCCGATGTTTAGGCTATTATCCTTTTAATGGATTTCTTAATTGTTTTTCAAGATGGAATCCGAGGATATTACTGCCAATGTGGGAGGCAGTAGTAGTGAGGGTGACAGCCCTGAGGCTGGCAGTGACTCCACTAGTGTACTGCGTGATTTCGCACAGCAGCTTATGGCTGAGGTTAAACGAACGAACAGAGGTCAGGACCATTCTATAACTGAGATAGGTTGCTCCATTGATCAGCTTACCAAATTGAAGCCTTCGGCTTTCGTAGGAAGTGCAGATCTAGTTCGCACTAAGAATTGGATCCAGGAGATTGAGAAGATCCTCAATGTATTGAATTGCACAGAAAATCAGAAGGTCCCCTTCGCCACGTTCAAGTTGGCAAGGGAGGCTGAGAGATGGTGGGTGTTTGTAAAGAAGATGGTGGAACTCCGACCAATACCCGTATCGTTGACGTGGGCCCGATTCAAAGAGCTCTTCTTTGAGCGTTATTTTCCATCCACGGTTAGAAATGCGAAGATGGAAGAATTCATGAATTTGACTCAGGAATCATTGATAGTGCCGCGGTACGTTGCCAAATTCCAGGAGCTGTCCTGATTCGTTCCATCCGTGATACCAGATGAAGCGAAGAAAGCCTGGAAGTTTCAAAGGGGTCCGAGGAAGGAGATCCGTAGGTAGAAGCGATCTTGCAGTTGCAAGACTTTGCTACGTTGGTTGACAAAGACACCGTGGCAGAGGAGTGTTTGCTTGAGGACACAAAGGTCTAGGTTCCGAAGAATAGGCTAGCGCCTCCTAGTTCTTTGTCTAGGGCAAAGCAGGGTAATTGGAAGAAGAACAATAGTGGTATGTCTCAAAACACCACACATTTTAAACGTTGCCTTTTGTGTGGAAGGAGACACTCTGGGCAGTGTTGGTTATCTTCGGGGGCTTGTATGCTGTGTGGTAAACAAGGGCACCAGGCGAGAGACTGTGGTATGCAGGGAAACAGTGGAGCCTCACAGCAGCCATATAGAGGAAATGCTCCGTCACAGCATGGTGGTCAGCAGGGGGGTACGGCCCAGGCTAGGGTGTATTCTCTGACTCTCGCCGATGATGAGAATGCAGGCATTGTTGTCATAGGTATCATTTATGTGCTTTCTCATAAATCTGTTATATTATTTTACTCTGGGGAAATGCATTCTTTTGATTCCCGTGGATTTGTTAAACTCTGTAGTCTTGAAGTGCAACTGTTAGATTATGAACTAG
Source organism: Malania oleifera (assembly GCF_029873635.1). Lineage (NCBI taxonomy): Eukaryota > Viridiplantae > Streptophyta > Magnoliopsida > Santalales > Ximeniaceae > Malania > Malania oleifera. Next base: position 16,186,780 of record NC_080428.1, read on the forward strand.
TGGTGGCTACACTGTCTAGGCTTGCAGTCGAGTGTAGCAAGGTAGTTCGTGATTTCCCGATTGAAATTCAGGGAAGAGTGCTACCAGTTGATCTTGTGATGTATGACATGTGTGGCTTTGATATCATCTTAGGGATGGACTGGTTGTCTTCCCATTATGCCAATATCGATTGCCAGAAGGAGGTGTTGTTCAGACCGCCAGGAGAGCAAGAATTCCAGTTTTTAGGGCCGTGTGTGCATTCTGCATCACGGATCCTTTTTTCTATGCAAGATAGAAGGTTACTCCGTAGAGGGTGCCAGGGTTATCTGGCGTTTATGAAAGACACTCCAGTAGAGGAACGGGATCTGGAGATGATCGTGGTAGTGCGCGAGTTCCCTGACGTATTTCTAGAGGACATGCCAGGTTTACCTTTAGACCGTGAAGTGGAATTTGCTATTGAATTAGCTCCAGGTACAACACCTATATCGAAAGCTCCTTATCGTATGGCTCTAGCCGAATTGAAAGAGTTGAAAGAACAGCTTCAAGAGCTGCTGGACAAGGGGTGCATTTGACCCAGTGTTTCTCCTTAGGGAGCACTAGTGTTATTTGTGAAGAAAAAGGATGGGTCGATGAGAATGTGCATCGACTATAGAGAGCTGAACAAAGTGACGGTCAAGAATAAATACCCGTTACCCAGGATCGATGATTTGTTCGATCAGCTTCAGGGCACGCAAATCTTCTCTAGGATTGATCTACGGTCTGGGTATCACCAGCTGAAGGTGAGAGCTGAAGACGTCCCAAAAACAACATTTCAAACTCGGTATGGCCATTACAAATTTATGGTTATGCCTTTTGGTTTGACTAATGCACCTGCAGCATTTGTGGATTTGATGAATAGGGTCTTTCATGAATATTTAGACCGGTTCGTTGTGGTATTTATTGATGATATCCTAGTGTATTCTAGGAGTGTTGTAGAGCATGAAGTTCATTTTAGGCTGGTATTGCAAATTCTTAGGGATAAAAGGTTGTATGCTAAACTGAAGAAGTGCGAGTTCTGGCTAGAACAGATTGTATTTCTGGGGCACGTAGTGTCTAAAGAAGGTGTATCAGTGGACCCGAGTAAGATTGAAGCAGTAGTGGACTGGGCAAGACCGAAGAATGTTCAGGAGGTCAGAAGTTTTATGGGTCTTGGAGGTTACTATTGTCATTTTGTGGAAGGGTTCTCCAGTTTAGCAAGTACTTTAACGAAACTCACACGGAAGAACGTAAGGTATGATTGGACGGATGAGTGCGAGCTGAGTTTCTAGGAGCTGAAACGGTGACTGGTCACTACTCCAGTTCTGACTCTTCCATCTAGTGATGGTAGCTTTGTTATTTATAGCGATGCTTCGAAAAAAAGGTATTGGCTGTGTTCTAATGCAGCAGGGCAAAGTGGTTGCTTACGCTTCTCATCAACTCAAATAATACGAGAAGAACTACCCGACACATGATATAGAATTAGCAGCGGTAGTGTTTGCATTGAAAATTTGGAGGCACTACTTGTACAGTAAAAGGTGTGAGACTTTTATCGATCATAAAAGTTTTAAATACTTTTTCACATAAAAAGAGCTCAATATAAGACAGCGCAGATGGCTTGAGTTGATTAAAGACTACGACTGTATTATTAGCTATCACCCAAGAAAGGCTAACGTGGTAGCTGATGCTCTGAGTCGGAAGTTTGTGGATGCGTCTGTTTTGGTAGTGGAGGTTCAACTTCAGATCTATATGGACCTTGAAAGGTTGAGTTTGGAGGTGGTAGAAGGAAACCATCAAGCTGTCCTTGCTAGCTTGGTGGTACAGCCAACTTTGCGGGAGAGGATCCGTGTGGCGCAGAAGGAGGATCCCGAGTTGGTTGAGGTTATGGAAGGAATTCAGAAGGGGTTGGAGCCGAATTTCAGTGTCTCTGGTGATGGGATATTGAGATTTCGCGGCAGGGTTTGTGTACCGAATGATGCTATGATTAAACGGGTCATTCTGGAGGAGTCGCATCGTTCACTCTACACTGTACATCCTAGTAGTACAAAAATGTACCGGGATTTGAGGGAATCTTTCTAGTGGTCCAACATGAAAAGAGTGATCGCCCGTTTTGTAGAGCAGTGCCTAACATGTCAGCGGATCAAAGCAAAACATCAAAGGCCGACAAGACCACTTCAGCCACTCGACGTCCCTGAGTGGAAGTCGGAACACATCTCGATGGATTTTGTGACTGGTTTACCTATGGCGGTGCATAGGCAGAATGCCATATGGGTTATAGTGGATCGGCTGACGAAGACTACACATTTCATTCTAATCAGAGTCAGCTACTCTCTGAATAGGCTGGCACAACTTTATGTGCAGGAGGTGGTACGACTCCATGGTGTCCCTATTTCTATTATTTCAGATCGAGATCCTCATTTTACGTCTCATTTCTGAAAGAGTCTATAGGATGCCTTGGGATCCCGATTGACATTCAGTACGTCTTTTCACCCGCAAATGGATGGACAGTTGGAGAGGACTATTCAAGTGTTAAAGGATATGTTGCGGGCTTGTGTACGGGATTTCGGTGATAGTTGGATACAATATCTTCCGCTTGTTGAGTTTACTTATAACAACAGTTACCAAGCTAGCATAAAGATGGCACCTTATGAGGCTTTGTATGGTCATCAGTGTCAATCTCCGTTATACTAGGATCAGGTAGGTGAGTGGCAGATGTTGGGTCCAGAACTTGTCCAGCAGACCTCTACAAACGTCGAGTTGATCCGGGAAAGAATCAAGACAGCTTAGAGTCAACAAAAGAGTTATGCTGATACTCGTCGACGAGAGTTGGAATTTGGAGTAGAAGATATGGTATTCCTAAGAATCGCTCTGATGAAAGGGGTGATGAGGTTTGGGAAGAAGGGGAAGCCAAGTCCTTGGTATATCGAGCCTTTTGAGATCCTTGAAAGAATAGGTTCAGTTGCTTATCGAGTGGCTCTACCTCCAGCACTATCTAGAGTCTATGATGTATTTCACGTATCTGTACTAAGGAAGTACATATCAGATCCATCGCATGTACTGAGTTATGAATCTCTAGAGATCAGTGATGTCGTATCATATGAGGAAGTACCAGTACAAGTATTGGACTGGAATGTTCAGCAACTACGAACTAAGGAAATACCTCTCGTGAAGGTATTATGGCGTAACCATACAATGGAAGAAGCTTCATGGGAATTCGAGTCTAAAATATGTCAGAAGTACCCGCAGTTATTTGATAGTACATAAGTATATAGAAGTGTAGATGGTATAGATTAAATGGTATGATCTTCAGAAGAGTTTTGTATGTGTATGTAATCTTCCGGTGTATCTTTTTATAACCACGGTATTTCTTCGCCATATGTGAGGGTATGTAATGAATTTGAGCTGAAGTCGCTTTGTACGTAACTGTTGACTCCTTTATAAAGCGGGATTATATGAAAAGATTATGTTAGTAATGATTAGTAAATTTCGAGGACGAAATTCTTATAAGGAGGGGAGATTGTAGAGACCCAAACCCGTATAAGCTGGGTTCGTCAACGAAGGGGTCACGTTCGTTGATGAAGTCCTTCAGAGCCTCGTCAAATAAATTCAGAGACTCTTCGACAAGCAAATACCGAGCGGGTCATAGAAATATCAGGAATTGGGGCTTGGCAACGAAGGAATGACTTCGTCGACGAGTTGTGTGGCAGATTCGTAGACGAAAACGCTGCCTCGTCAATGAGTTTGACTCAGTCAAAGGCCTTATAAATATCCATTTTGGTGTCTTAGAAGCTAAGTTTCTCCCAAAAGCTCTCTCTCTCTCTCTAAACCAGCAAAAATCCTCTCTCTCTCTCTCTCTCTCTCTCTCTCTAAGATTCTTTGTCGTTTGACATTTGTTTCTAAAAACGAAGGTTCCTACGTGGATCAAATGAGGAAGTTCTACAACTTTAGCGGATTGGATCGTTGTTTTGAAGATTTTCGAGTTTTCTCAAAAATCGAGGTAAGGATCTGATTTCAATTTCGATTAAATATTTGGATAGTAGTCGAAATTATAATAAGGTTACGTTTTATGCTTTTTAGGTTTCGAGGATCTCGGGTTGTCGGTTTGGATCATTTTCGTACGTAGTTTTGTTTCAAGTTTAAGGTAAGGGGAATTTGATTACAACAGCATTTTTGGAAAAACTAAACTGCTAAAAAGTTAGTTTATGCTATTATGTATAATTTACCTGCTTATTTGCTAAATTTCGCCAAGTAGAAATGCCGATTTTACGATTTTATGGTTTTTGGTAAAAACGACGATTTCGGCGTATGATCTCCACACTTTACAAAAATCACTTATTTGCATTTATACTATAATAGGAGATGCTTGAATCCTTTACTTTTCCATTTAAATGTTGGTTACTGAACTTTTTATCGTTTAGCTGGTTTTGAATTAAACTTGTGTGATATATATTGAAATGGAAATGTATGAACATTCTATACTCTATATATATGAGATATGGGAACTGGAGTTCCATTTTTGCTATACTAAAATGTGGAAAACAGGTGTCGGTTATATATCGAGCTTTATACCTAAAAAGGGTAAACCGAGAGGGTGTGTGCCGGTTTATACCCGACGTGATTGCATGAGTTGTGAAAATACTAGAATTGCACAGATTATTATGTTTTCATCATAAATTGTATATATGATAAATGGAACCACAGCTTGCTACCAAAGGAGTTGAAAGATACTCCAGTAAAAGGAGTTGAAAGATACTTCAGTGTATAAAGTTGAAAAAGCTTCATTTATGGAGGTGAAAGATACTCCCAATGGTAGGGAATTCCTCAGCTGGAAGGGTACAGTGCAACCACACATGTAAATCAGTGTGGGTACATAGATAGCCGGCTTGCAGGAGTAATGAAACCACTGGTGAAATAATAGACCAGATGGGGGCAGTCAGACTATATATTAGATACTTGACAAATGCCTGCATGAATAGGGTATTATTAGAGATATCAATGCATAACCAGTGCCACGGGATAAATAAGCAAAACATGATAGGACAAGCTGGTCGTTGTTCTAATATTCATATGCATGATTTAAATACTAGAATGTGCAATTAAATCTTAGGTATGTACTGTATTGTAGAGAAATATTTTACTCATATATATATATATATATAGGTTTTTATTCAAATATGCATATGTGGTCACACACTGTTGTAACACTTTCTTCCTTACTGAGAAGTGTCTTACCCCGTTATACAACCTTTGTTTTTAGGTCCATCAGGACATCGGTCCTAGTTGCTTAAGGGACTTGGAGAATTATTTTTGGTTGTAGCATACGTAAGTGGTTTATGTGTATATTGAACTTAGTTGGAATATCTCTTTTGGGGTTGTATTAGTAGGATATGTTTAAATTCTGTATAAATGTATTTGAGGATACAACAGTAAACTTTGGTATATGTCTATTAGAAATCCTGATGAATGTTTATGTTTTTCAGCAACATTTACATTCCTGTTGTATATGAGTTACACCCTTATGTCCCTATTTAGGGCGGGTTGTCTATGTATCTTAAACAGGTACAGGTATTTTGTATAAGTGAGTGACACCTGGGTCCGTATACAGGGCCGAGTCATTACAATGCTTGCAAGGCACGTGTGGCGTGTGACTTCGCCGATTAGCACTCTCGTCGGTGCGCGTAGCACATCTGGATGATACTGTGTCGTCTGTCGGCGCGTGGATGCGCATGCAGAGCTTCCCGAGCTCCTTTTGAAGTATGGTTTTCACCTTTAGAATCGTCTCGACGCAAGTTTCACAATGGTATGCTCAATTTTGTATTTTGAGCAACTTTAAATCTGATAAAAATTGAATTTACCTCTGTTCGCTTCTGTTTGGCGAATTTCAGTAAATCTGGACGCTCTAATACCAATGATGGGTGGAGGGGACTCACTCAATCACTGGTTTGTGATTGAAACTCAGTGAGGATTGCATACAAATACAAAAACAATTAATTTCAATCTAAAAAAATATAGAAACGAATTTAAGATGCACAAACTCTCTTCTTCTCACTAATTATTCACTCTCACTATACCACACATTACATTACACACACACACACACATCTATTCATAACAAAGCAAGTGAAGATTAAAATCAACAATTGTGGGCTATTTTCAATTTTCAATTTTACAATTTTAATAATATTTTAATAATATTTTTTGATTTAAAGATGAAAATGACTATTTTAAATTAAGTTTTTAGTTGCTTTAGTTGACCAAATAGGTTGCTCATTTCTTATTTTTAAATTTTATTTTTGATTTTTTGGTTTTGTTTTTGTTTTTGTTTTTGATGAATTGAACATAAACAAAATTCATAACCTAAATTTTAATTCTAGAAGAATAACAAAAAACTAACCAACCAGGATTCTAATTTCTAAATTATTTGAGGAGGTATGTATTTTAATTCCTTTCAGTTTTCCATTTCATTTGTTGTTCAAATAAATTCCTTTCTGAATTTTGATTATTTATAGTTTCATTAATATGATAAATGTTCAAAATGTAAGCTATTGAAACTTAGTATGCAAGAATGACATCCCCAATAACATTATTCGGCATATGTATTTATAAATTGTATCTTTTAAACTAGAAACAATCTCTCTGTTGTATTAACCTATTTAAGTTTTTATTTTTCATTCAAGATATAGATAACTAATTAACATCATAATAAAAAAAATCAATAATTTATTTATCTTCAAATGCTAAATTATTAGATATTATGTGCATCACATGAGTCTTTATTTAGAAGATATTTAATCCAAAAGTATTGATTTTTTTACCATTATTACTACTTTTGGAAGTCAAAAGTTTATATTATTAATTTTTCTATTGCAATATTTATTACAAGTGTATTGGAAATTTAAATATATATATATATATATATATATTTAATTTTTTAAACTCAATTGAGTTATTTAATCCTATGGTAGATTACAAGACATAGAAAACCATCATTATTATGCGAAAATGTTAATATTTTAATATTTAAAAGTAATATCTTTGAAAATTCTTAATGCATATTGCTTAAAAATTTAAATTATGCTTGACCCAAAGGACAAAATAATTAGAAGAGTAATTAACTATTTAATTGATGCAATCTTCTAAATTGTACAAGTAAAAATTACCTTCATATTAAAAATAAATACATTTTATATTATATACTAATATTAATAGTTTTCCGAATTAATTTATTTTTCATTAAAAATTAATGAAATGTTATATTTTACCGTGTCACTGGCGATAAATTCAAACATAGTAGCAGGGTGAGAAAACAAGTTAAAAAATAACTCAAAAAAATTACTTGGATATTCTATTTTATGACACAATAATAAGTTATGTATCAAGATTATTGGTAATTAGGTTATAAAGTGAAGGGGTCAAAATTAGTTTTTTAATTTAGAGCTTTCATTTAAAAATTAAAAATTCAAGCAATTTATTTTTAATATAACTTATTTAATTCTTAATCCAACAAAAAATTAATAATAAATTTGAAAAAGAAAAACCTAAATTTTTTTTAAAAAAATTAATAATTGTATGTTATGTGTCCAAATAATTGTAAATCAGGTGACAATTTGATCTAAATGCCTCCTGCATAATTGATGCAGTGATATGAATTGCATGCTGGTAGATATTATAAGTTCTCACATGCTCAGACTGAATTATTACATTGCTTGCAAACGTTTCAAGGATATGGTAAAAATGGGAAAATGTTCAAATTACTGACAACATGTCAAAATTTCGGTAGAACTTTTCCCAGAAAAGTATTAAATGCATGCAAAAATATTTTTGAAATGACGAGTGAAACATTTAGGGAAGACTGCATGCTCATGAATGTAGTGAAATTAATTCTTGACTACTATAAATAATACATATCACTTATACATATAATTTTATTTTGCGTAGGTCTTTTTTCTTTCTCGAGCGCCGATCTAAAGGGCAGGAAACTCAAGCAGTACTACGATGACGGTATTGGTATATATAGGGTGGGACATTATAACCGGACCAACTAGTGTTAGTTATAGTATTCTGCCAGTTCGACCAATTTGAATTGGTCACAGGTGTAAATTAAATAAATTGTATACGAAGATATGCAAATATTTGCATATTGATCCAAATCAATATGCATTGCGGGTGACTGCAAGATACCCTATGCGAGGGCATAATGATACGGTTCTCCATAAGGCTATTCCCATAACTAAAGATTACGGTTTGCACATTGTGTTGGATGCACACTGCGTAGGTACGACATATTTAACTGTGCAGTTATATGTCGAAATCATTCCTTACATGGGTGTCACCGCGGATAGGCAGACGGGAACGTCTGCTGAGCATGTGGTTGAAGCGAAGGAATAAGGTATTGAACCATACACGAGTGAGGATGTTGGTGGGATGCCTATTGTGGATTTGAACGAATGTCCGGGAACGTCGTTCGAGCTTCAGACGTACGAAAGACCTATTCTTCACAGGGATGATCATGTAGTTTGCGAAGAAGTTCCAGCAGAATGTCCAGGATCGTTGTTCGCCATTGCGAACAACACGTTAGACGAGGAGATGAACATTACGAATGATGTTAATTTACAAGATGACATGTACGAGCAGGAAATGGGTGAAGGGACCAATGAGTTCCCCAATGATGTCAACCCACCCACCCCCCCCCCCCCCCGGCGGATGAAACGAATGATGCCATGTACAATGCCCAGTTTATGAATGAACCTCCTATGTAGGGTCTAATTGACGTAGATGCTGTAGATTTGTTACGTGATGAGGAGCTTCCTATACAGGTGACTGGTTGGGATGAATTGTCTGAACTAAGTAAGGGGATGTTATTCGGGTCGAAGGATCAGTTGATAGCCGCAATGTGAATATACCACGCTCGAACGCACCATGACTTCCACATCGTGTAGTCTACCCCCATTGTTATGGGTTGCTAGGTGTAAGGACTCTGATTGTAGATAGAGAGAGCATGCAATGTATCGGATGAAACACCGATTATTCAAAATCACCCAATATGGTGGTCCACACACGTGTTTGAACAAACTTCTCTTGCAGGACCATAACCAAATCACATCATCCCTCATTGCTAAGGAGATCGTGAATATGATCAGGGGTGATGCATCGACATCAATCACTACATTGAAAGAGTTCATAGATCATCGCTTTAGCTATTCAATCTCGTATAAAAAGGTTTGGTTGGGCAAACAGAAGACAATTTCCCAAGTATTCGGCGATTAGGAGATATCTCATCAAACTTTGCCTAAGTGGATGGAAGCGATGTGCACGTACAATCCTAGTATTGTTGTAAAGTGGAGGTGGACTCCTATTCCACGTAACAAGCACACCGCAACATTTGTATCTATATTTTGGTTGTTCGCAGCATCTATTCAGGGTTTTCGTCACTGCCCTCCTGTTATATATGTGGACAGGACACACTTGTACGATAAGTACAAGGGTAAACTCCTAATTACGACGTGCCTAGATGCAAATAGGCAAATATTTCCCCTTACATTCGTTATTGTTCAAGAGGAAAGTATGGACACATGGAATTAGTTTCTATGTGGTCTTCGTTCTATTAATGATAGGGACAACATTTTCCTTGTATCGGATCGGAATCCAGGAATTCTCGCTACAGTGCAACGCAATCCCGATTGGCAACCACCACGTGACCACCATCGATTCTACCTTCAACATGTGGTCAGCAACTTTAGCACGAAAGTACACAGTATCAATCTTAAGCGTATGGTTAAGTGAGTGGGAACGGAGCCTTAGATGATAAAATTTAACATGTGGATGGAGAGGATATTCGATGAGGGTGGGGAACCAGCAAAGTCATTTTTTGATCAGATCCCTCCTCATATGTGGACTGAGTGCCATGAAGGTAGAAGAAGGTATGGAAACATGACCACTAACCTTGTGGAATGTTTCAATGTCGTCCTGAGAGGCACTCGTAGCCTCCCAATCACGACCCTTGTGCAACTGACATTTTATTGCATTGCACATTATTTCAATAGCCGACGAGAGGATGCTCGTAATGCAATATCAGGAGAAAATGCATTCACTCCCCATATATTGCTAGCGATGGAAAGAAGGAAGTTGAAGGCAACCGGACATCGAGTCACGATGTTCAACCACTCTAGGGGTACTTTTAGCATCACAACTGCGTAGTTGGGGCCCCATAAAGGAAATAACGTCCAAACTTTGAGCATTTAGGATGGACGCAAATGCTCATGTGGGAAGTGGCAAGCATTACACTTTCCATGCTCCCACCTTCTTATTGCATGTGCAAAGACACGACTGAATGCTATGCAGTACGTTGAGTCATGTTGGACTGCTGAGCACTATGCGACATATGCTGCGGATTTTCATCCTATTATGCATGAGGCGTACTGGCCAACATCCTTGTTGCCAAATATACAGGCAAATCCTGCATATGTTCAACATAAAGGTCAGCCTAAGAGCTCTTATATACACAATGAGATGGACGCAAGGGAAGGTAGAAAAAGAAGCACGTGCAGCATATGTCATCAAGAAGGACATAACCGCACAAGGTGTCTGAGAAGGACCCAACTCGGGGATGCAGCTGGACCGTCTCATTGACTTCGTACACACTTATAGGACATTTAGTACACTTCTTCTTTTGTATATATTTATTGTATTGCGATGGTGCATTTTGTAGGATCGATCCAAGGCTGTCTCATCCGAGCATCTTGACGATGGGCGATGATCACCAAGCTAGCCGAGCATGGGCCGATGGATACGCTGACCCCTTGTTCTACCTAGGGGGCATGCAGTTTGCGAAGCATTGGTTGGAGGCAGACAACCGCATCGTCCGTTGGATACGCGATGCAGGGTTTTATGGTATTTGTCGGATTGCCCATATCCAGCTGGATTGGCATCTCGTGACAGCTTTGGTTAAGCAATGGAGACTCGAGACACACACGTTCCACCTACCTCAAGGGGAGGCAACCGTCACACTCCAGGATGCCGCCATTTTGTTTGGGCTTCCGATTGATGGGCACCCCATCACTAGTACTACCTGGCCAGTAGAGGGACCTACAAACCGTTAGGGACGACTCGCCCTATGTACTCTGTGCGAGTGTTTGTTAGGAGTCATGCCACCTAACAACGAGTTGGTTGGTGCATGCATCCGTATACGGTTCCTCTAGGGGGATGTGTTTCGTCAGCTCCCGGTAGATGCAGATGAACAGACTATAGCGTGCCACGCAAGAGCCCACTTGTTGCGTTTGATATGTGGGGTGCTATTTTGTGACATTTCAACCAGCCATGCGCATCTGATGTTCCTTCCACTCCTTGCGGACTTGGGAGCGAATCGCTTGTACAATTGGGGATCCACTACTTTGGCGTGGCTTTATAGGGAGATGTGTCACGCCGCTCACCACTCAAAGACACAGATTGTTGGCCCACTTCGCCTACTACAGGTTTGGGCCTAGGAGAGATTTATGTCTTTAGCTCCTACGTGGCAAGGTTTCCTACATATTCAGAGGGGCCAGGACGGTCATCCGATTGACCCACTCCCACTCGCATACCAGTTAGTACCAACATCCTTTATCCCTCCTCATTCATTCTATAAGTACTACGGATACTAATTCGTAGTACTATACATTCATAAACTTACGTTTCATCTTATACAAATAGAGGGACGACTTGAGGGACCGACGGTTGCACTACACACATTGCCCTGGTACAGGTTCGAGCTGGACATGCACCGAGAGCATGAGGTATAGTCCAATTAAAGCGTAGCACATAGTATTTTCTTTCTTTATTTCAGTTACATATAGTTCACTTAACTTTTGTTTATATTTAAGTGCAGTTCCGATGGAGACCCTACACGGCTGAGATTCTAGTCGACCTACCTCCCCATTATGCAGTCGGGAGTGACCTCTGGGTAGCCCAAGTGTCACTCATATACTTTCATATTATCGAGTGGTATCTCCCTAACCGACTCATGTGGAAGTTCAGGTATCGACAGGGCATTCCTGACCGCTTTCTGTCATCGGGGGTAGATGTAGTTGGAGATGACCTCCAAGGCATGGATGGGCACGGTCGAGGGGTCACGGACTAGGCGACTACACACGCGATATTCATGACTACGTGGGAGCATCGGCGAGAGTACATCGTATCAAGAGTGGCGGAGGACAGTCCGATGCATCCAGATGACCCATACTTCACCTGGTATACGTCCATCACACGCCGCTTCGTCGACAAGACCACTGCTGTATATTTGAGCCTCGTAAGAAGACTTTAACCCACACTTTCTTTTGTTATGTGTACATTACGATCTGCATGGGTTAACCAAATTTTTTCGTATCCTGGAGGCTAACATAGTACATGAGGCAAATCAGATATCGCCAGATCTTGCTATCCACCGATTGATGAGTGTTGCATTGGACCTTATCCACGAGGACGGTCGACAGATCCTAGCTGCTCGACCTGATTTACCAGCACGAGGAGGTCGACCAGCTCCAATACGAGGAGGACGACATGCCTTCTCTAGTCGTCTAGTGAGTCTCATCTCCTCGCCATCGATTGTACAGGCGGAGTACATGTTCGATCTGTCAACACCATATGCACCTTCCAGTGCAACTGATATTGCGGGACCGTCAAGTAGATCGACTAACTCGCCATCTAACTCTGCTGCTACCCCATCGATGTCATTTTTATTGGATGACATTTTCCATGGGGAGGAGGTTGATGCACCCACTATGCCGCCCCGTTCTCATCCAGAGACATCATATCAGTTCTCACCGCGTGCGCTTCGCATGGATGATGATTACACAGTACCTCTTGGTGGAGATGATTCACATCCAGAACGACGAGACAGGACACCTGATGCAGATGACCAGCAGAGAGAGGGTAGACGCAGATGGCAGCCACCACGACCCTGGAGACGACCTTGCTGCAGCACCGAGTAGTATAGCATTATTTTCATTTCATTTTTATATCATTGATTATTTTTATTTCATTTGTATAAAATTGATTATTTTTATTTCATTTGTATATCATTGATTATTTTCATTTCATTTGTATAGCATTTGATTATTTTTATTTCATTTGTATAGCCATGTGTCTTATGCACACTTCATATAATATTATCAAGAATGACATTTTAAAATGTAAACTTTGAAAAAAAAAAAAAAAACTTATATGATTTTATCCAACATGAGCACTACATTTTCATTATGGAATTTAAAAAGTTGTTTCTTGTTTATTTCATGTTGAAATTTATAAAAGAAAAAAAAATATTTGCACCATCATATGTTCTATGATGCCTACTTATATTTATCTTAAGTTACCAATCCTTACATTGTGATGCAATTCAAATGTACTTATGGTTTGAAGTTATCTGTATTACTGGACTTTTATGAACTCTTGTTTATAAGATATTTTCGCACTTTCACGTGTAAAATATGTATGCCGAAGTGCGATGTGAAATGTACACAAAAAGTGAGGGAGAGAACACGACTAACCCAAGACCTTAGATCTCCGAATAAAATTTGGTGTCTACAATATATATGTGCATTCTCATAAAAAATAAAAATTTTAAATTTAACTATTGCAATGAATAGCATTAAAAAAAAAACCCAAAGCATGATAATTGTTAAAGAAGAAGAAACTAAAAAATTTCATGCATATGATTTTTGCTTAATTCTATATGTTTGGACATTAAACTAGATTAACAATTCATTCATTCAATTAGATGGAAAAGTATTTTATAATTTTTTTACAATTATAAATTAAGACACATTTTGAGTTATTAACTTCGAATTAGAATACTTTGTTTTTTTAATTGAGTATAATGCATTTTTAATTTGAAATATATATGTCTGGTAAATCTCACAAAAACAACTTGTGAGATTTAATTGAAGGAAAAAGAGCAGGGCGAAACAGAACTCATAGGACCAAGCTGCGAGAATTGCCACGCGTCAGCTCACGTGTCATCTCCGAAGCAAATCTCGCAAGACCAAGCTACGAGATTTGCCACGCGTCAGCTCACGTGTCATCTCCAAAGCAAATCTCGCAGTTTAGTCCTACGAGATTTGCTTCGCCCACCTTGCCACACATCACCACCAGAAACACTGCACGTTTTAACAAATCTCACTGTACCAAACTACGACATTACGTAAGCACTAGACTAAAAAAAAATTTCCCAAATAGAGTATTATTTAATATTTTATTTTAAATTAATAATAAAAGGAGAAAAAACTCAAATTTTCATTGTTTGTTCTTCAAATTTAAACATGCAGTCTGATACATTACTATTGAGAGACACCACATGATCGATTGCTGCACATTGATGATGAAGTGTTATTTGTTTTAGAGCTCATAAAAGGTGTCTCATAAAGTTGAGACGCGCTTAAATACATACACATACATATACATACATACATATAACATAAAATATTCATTCTAATCGAACCAAACTGGTATTTTGACAAATAAATTAATAAACGCCATCCCTTCAAAATAGCTACAGGAAGGATAGAATAATTAAATTATTTAATTAGCCAGTGAAAATAAACAAAATAATATCATTGCGTCTGCAAGGAACTATGAGGAGTGCTGCACCAACTTTTACTTCCCTAGTTACCTCTAAGAACAGCTGCTGATTGTTAGTTAGCTAAGTCCGCTTCTGAGCTGCACAAGAAATGAGCTAATTTAACAAAGAAAAGCAAAAGTTCTATTTAAATATATAATTACAAATGGGTTTACAAATTATATGATTCATACAAATCATGGTTCTAACCACAGCTACACCAACAACAACATAAAGCAAGAACCTATGACAAGGCGTATTCTATTTTGAACAACACATGGGGCCTAATTCTAGAGGCACTCTCTGCTCCACCCCATCTTCTGGCTCTTTGAACTGTGTCTCCAAGTCAAATCCAAACCCACCATCACTCCCATATAAATCTCGATCCCAATGAGCTGCGAAACCATGCTTCTGGGCATTTTTAGGGGAGATTGGAGAGGGTTTGCAGGCATCTGTTAACCCTTCACCCACCCTTCGTTTCTTACAAGGAGAAGCCGGCGCTAGATGGGCATCAGGAGGTGAGTGCGACTGAGATGCCTTTGGCTCATCCTCAGCCACTGGTAACATTTCGCTAGCTTTGAGTGCACCGCCTAGTTTCTGCTGCTCCTCAATGATCTTCTGCAAGTACTTCCCCTGAGCTTCAATTCTCATCTGCAACTGCCTTTGCACCTGAATCAAGTCCTAGGATGAGTTATTTGCACAAATTCTAAGTAACCAGTGCAAAGAAAGTCCACATATTAACAATCACAAAACTTCAGGCTGTCTAGTTCACTAAATGTTAGGGCTGCACTTGGAACAATCATACGTCAAATCAATTTAATTAGGTTCCCTGAATAATGCTTGATTGCATAGAGAAAAAGAAGCAATACCTAAAAGAACCTACAAAAGCCAACTTGATGCTCAGGCAAAAGAAAGTCAACAGCCCTCATTCAAGATAATTATAATTAGGGTTCATTTAATCCTAGACGGGGTGGAAGCAAAGGAGAAGGTTAAGAGCTTCAAAGAATCAGCTAAGCAGCTTTTTAGCATTTCTTTCCCTTCGCCTCAAATTTTATCCTTTTAGAATGCAAACAAAGGCAAATGTCTGTTGTGCATAAAACCATATTGGCCAAATTACATCCACAACAAAACCCTATCACCACCCCCGCCCCAACATGCCATGGAGTGGGTTTATATCATAAATTTGGAATGTTACAGATCAAGTGTTCTATCAGTATCCAGTAGCAATCAGAACTTGAGACCAAACCTCCAGCTGTTCATGAAGACGCTTCTGAACCTCCATCTGCATCCTCAGCGCCTCATTTATTTGCATTCCCCTGAAGGATATACATATCTTAAATTGCCATATCCTAGCTAAATCTTTTCACATAATCATGAATAAGAGAACAGGGAATAAAGAAATATAACGATTTTGAGAAGAAAAATGAAGGAACTCACGGGGAGGAGTCCATGCTACACAGACTGTCTCCAGAACCTTTTTGATCTTCTTTAGAACCTAAAACTCAATCAAGGTTTTACATGTGTAAAGACATAAATATCAATATTTGAAAATCACTATTTGAAAATGAAATCATACTACTAAATCAGGAGAAAGTATGAGCCACCTTTACCATCAGCTGGAGACTCTGGCAAGTACTTTGCAAGGCGATACTTCTATACAAAAAGAATCAAGAAGACAAAATGCTCAAGTTTCAGAACTGCACAACTTTGTTAACAAAATACACATACATTATCTGAGATGATCAAACCTGCAAATGGCTCTTCACATGATAAATGGTTAGCCCAGGTACACCCATCACTCTTAAAACACCTTTAGGCGTTGCCCCTGAAAGAAAACAGAAGGGAAAAATAAAATCAAGTGAAAAATAATTCTACATGTATCAGCTAAGTTGATGCAATTAAGCTATTAAAGCAAAAGTTGCCAGTCAGGTCCTTATCATATCCAAGAAAGCCAGCATGGAATCTACCAATTTTACTCTAGATTACAACTGTAAATGCCTTATTGCCTTGAGAATCATCCAACCACCACCACCACCACCACCCCGCCCCCCCTAAAAAAAAGCTTCAGATACAAATACACTCAACAGTGATGCACATTGATTTAAAGTTCAGTGAACTTCCACAGCACCTGAAACGAAGCCAAAAGTGAATTGAGGTCAAAGTTCAAATTGTAACTACCCAGGATTAAGTACTGCCTTAAAACTTCCCCATGACCCCATACACTTTCACAGGATAATTCCACATTGTAATTGATAAAACACAATATTGGAAGCTACACTAATGGGAACCAACGGCTTTATTTGCTGATCTAGGATTTCCATACCATCATTTTCAAAAATAGAAACTCCCTCCAAACCCTCCAATGAGGTCGGATGAACATAAGATAAATCCCCCCCCCCTACTTTGTCACAAGAAATAGAAATGTACCCATATTGTCCAAAACTCATCCAACAACCCCCCCAGCACAGCCTGAATTTGATTAGTCCCCCTATTTCTTTACCTCCTTTCCTTTTCTTTCCCCGTTGCTACACCCAACCTCCTTTGTAATAGTCTTCCACTATACAAAGTTCTCCTTTAGAATCTCTCCTTAAAAACTTAGTCCCTGTCACACAAGAATTTTCTCTCTTTTCTTCAAACACCTTCCTCATTTTGGCACCCATACGAGCTGCCTTTCGACGAGCACACACCTTACTACCCTCAAATCTGTCAGAATTCAGACAAAAGACATCATCAATCTCCCACAAAATAGCTCCTGGTTTTTCACTTCTTACACTCCAACTTTTGAAATCTCTGAGGCAAGTTATATTTTTAACACCACGGTCTAATTCTAACTCTGAACTATCAATATTCTGAGTATGTTCCAGAGTTCGCTCAGCCAGATTTGAAATTTGGAGTGCTGGAGGATGGGAATGAGGCAAAGCATCCTCCTTCCACTGCTTGTTTCCTGAGATCTAAGGACTGAAATCTGGCCCTTCCCACTCTTGAGATCCGGCACCGATTTACCCAGTTCTCCATTTCCCCAACCAGCAACCCACTCTCACCATTATCCTACTGTATGGAGCCCAAAGAATGAAGACCTCCCTTAAGACTCCTCATTAGAGCCCAACTCAGATTTGCCTAAACCTTGGGCTTGCTCAAGTAAATGGCCCAGTTTATACAAAAAAGAAATACCTTTCTTTTCAATTAGTTGGGCTAGGTCCAATACTAGAAACATTCCTCCCGACCCAATCCTGTCCGCATCCCCCCCCCCCCCCCCCCCCCGGGGGGATGGTTTTAAATAAAGCCGCGACTATTATGTAACGCCGTTACGTAACGGTTTTTTGGGTTACCAATACCGTTACACACCGCAAAATCGGTGAGAAGAAAAATCACGGCCGTAGCGGCTGTTAAAGACTGCGACCGTTACGTAAAGGCCGTTATGTAACCGCTACAGAACTATTACACCTAAAAAATTATTTTATTTTTTACTTTTTCTTCCCACCCCTTTCATAAATCATTCTCAATATACCATGTGGCAAGAAGGGGAAAAGATTATAATGAGGATGATAATGATACACAATTTACTATTTCTTTAAATACTCACAATAGATGCATTAATTAACAATTTGAAAATGCTAGTTAGGAAAATATTTTATTTTGATAATGTTAATAATGTGATATTTATGTTTCATATTTTTCAACTTCAACCATCTTTCTTTTCTAGTTATTTTATATTTGTATTATTTGTATGTCTTATGTGTCTAATAGATTAATGGAGTGTATAATGTATTTTGTTCTATTAATTAACTCAGCACACATAAGAATTTATCACATATAAGAACAATGAGAAGTATAAATAGACACACACACAAGCAATTTTTCTATCAATGGTGGTTTAAAACAAATGTAAACGTGTTGCCCTTACCAAATAGCTTAGTTACTCGAACTAAAGGATCCAAAATACACTAAAACTCTTTCTAAGAAGGGCTAAAAGCTTAAAACATGCAAGTACGCTAATATGCACAAGGTTGTGCGTGCTTCAAAAAAATTCATGGCCGTTACACCCGCTTCCCATTATGTAACATCTGCTACTCTCGCTTCCTATTACACCCGTTACCGTTACGTTACGCTACCCACAACCGCGATTTAAAACCATGCCCCTGGGGCGAATGCAGCCCTAACCACCTCTAAGAAGAGCGTACCCCCGCCGGAAACCATAAGCTTCTTCCACAGACAATTCCAATTGGTTAGCAACGACTGCAATATTCGAAATTTGTGCTTAGTTATATCCCTTTCCTTCTTTAATATATATATATATATATATATATATATATATATAAAGGTCTATTCTGTTGTAGAAAACTGTCTTCACTTTCCATTTTTATATATATATATATATATAAAGGTCTATTCTGTTGTAGAAAACTGTCTTCACTTTCCATTTTTAGTCTTCCAAAGAATTGTAAAAATTTCAACTTATTTTCCAATTTTCCAAGATTTACATCAGAAAGGCAGAACATAAAGGGTTTGCTTAGGGGCCATTTGGTATCATTGTTAAAAATTACATAAACAAAAATCAAAAACTAGAAACAGAAACTAAAAACTAGAAACCAGCAACCTGTTTGGTTAATGGCTATAAAATTAATATAAATTAAAAACTTAACTAAAATAATATTCTTTTTGTTTTTAAATCAAATAATATTCTAAAAATATTATTAAAATAATAAAATTGCAAAATAATACAAATTTTAAAAAATACTATAATAAAAATAAAAATTATTATAATTATTTTATTTAATTGTTACACTTCCAAAATTTACTTTAGAATGAAATTTTATTGGACATGACACTGAAAAATATTAGAAAGATTTTGTAATTGACTTTGTTATTATTATTTAAAATTTATATATATATATATATATATATATATATATATATATAATTTCAATTACATACAAGTTCACATGGTCATTTTATTTTAATTTGAAAGTGTACAAAATGCCCAGTCGGGTCAGCTCAAGTGGTAAGGGCGAACTTATGACTTTGGAGACCTCAAGGTCACGAGTTCGATTCCCCCTTGAGGCATTACGCCGGTGAATTACCAGGGGTGCGTCAATGGGAGAACGGGTCCACAAGTTATCAAAAAAAAGAGGTGTACAAAATGAATGATTTAATCCAAAAGAATTATTTTTGGATATTAAAACTTCTGGAAAAACAACGAAAACCATAAAATCTGATTTCAATTTTTTTCGCAAACAACAAAAAATCAACAGTAGAAATAGAAGACTGACAACATAAACAAACACATTTTTATAATCTACTTTTTCACTGTGCAAAAACAAATATAGAAAATAGAAAACAGCAACAATACCAAACAAGCCCTCAGTTATGCAAAACAATTTTCATTTTTCATTTCTAGATTTCAAAACAATTACAAAAAAGACACCTTTTGTTTTCAATTTTTCAAAAATAATATAAGAAATCAAAAACCCATAAAACAATAAAAAGATGTTATCTAACTCTTCTATACAAATTATAAAAATTGGAAAACAAGGTGGGCTTGTTTGTAATTATTTGAAAAATTGGAAATGAAAAATAAAACTATTTATCATTAGTAAATATTGCCAAGTTGTTTTTCATTTTTTTTACACAAACATTGCAATACTATAAAATAAGTTAGCTTTTTTCAATTCTTCAAAAAATTCAAAAATAGAAAATGAAAACACTTTTCCACACCTAATGTAAGACAATCAAACTAATAGAATATAATCTTTTTAATAGCAAAAGAAGAGTGAATTAAAAAAATCAAGAGCTAAAGGAGAACAAAGAGCCCCAAAGGAGGCAAAAAAAAAAAACAAAAAAAAAAAAAACAAAAACAAAAACCAAAAACAAAACAAAAGAAAAAACCTATCGAAAAAAAAAAAAACCAAATTAAGAAAACCCCTTCGTAAAACCTTTCCACCGTAATTAATTGAATGCAGCAAGTTTGCTAGCGGCTGCTGTCCCATTTTCACCTTTCCCTTCCCATCATCCAAACCAAACTTCTTGACCTCCAAGATCTAACCACCACAAACCCATCTTATCCAATAATTGTTGAGCTTCTACATCCTTCTCATTAATCTCATCCAGAGTGGGGATAGGAGTAGGCAAAACACTGATGTATTTAATTTCTATACAAGTTTTGTCATACTTTCACTCTTATTTTTATGCTAGTTTGTGTTTAATTTTATTATTTATTAGAGTTTTGATTTGTTTTGTTTATTTTTGTTTAGGAATAAATAAATTAAAGGAGTTATGGGATAAGGAGGAAACTTTACTTTTCAAATTCAAATTCCCTTCATCAAGAGTCCTTCTCAAACTCAAATTCCTCTCCCGAATTTCATGAAACTCCCTTCAGTATTTGGAGCATAACTTTTGCTAGAAAACTCCAAAAAAGGCGATCTTGGTATCTACAGAAAGCTACGAAAAAATCCCAACACTTTCTTGTGTAAGATTTTCGAAGATGGCAAGATCTCGATAGAGCAAATCGCACATCAAGGCGGCGCAAAAAAGGAGGGGATTTGGATGATCTTGGTTTTGGGGAGATAAGAAAGGAGGATGACCAAAGCTTTATAAAAGGAGGGGATTCGAAGCTAGGAAAAAAGAAAAGGAGGATTTTCTTCACCATTAGAGAGGAATTCAAAGCTTAGAAAAGAAGAAGAAGAGAGAGGCCGAATTAGAGTTGTTGACGATTGAGATTCTCGATCTACATACAGTTTTCTTTTTAATTTTTTCATCTTCTCTTTGTACAATTTGCATTATGAATTCTAGAATTATTATGGGTTGTTTTAATTCTATTATGAGCTAATTGCTATTGCTAAGGCTACAATGTAACCTCTTCATGACAATTCTAAATCTTATTTCTATGTGATCATAATCTTATCATTCCTTTTGAGTATACATCATTGAATTTAATGTTTTCAATTATCTGGCCAATAGTTGAATGATTTGTTGTGCATGTTAATTCGAGAGATGATGCATGTAGTTTAACTTCGTATGATGCATGCCATGAATTGAACGAAAGACAGAAATGTGTCAACGTGATTTGTGCGGCTTTTATGTGAAATATTATTAATCTTAATGTACTCAAATGCTTTTAAATTTGCATAGACATATCCCGGGTCATCGTATTATGGGTAATTCTAATTCTACTCGAGAGAGGGTCTTAGATAAGTTAGAATATTTTGCCGTTAAATAGGATGATAAATGATTAATTGCATGTTTAGGATTTGGGATTGGATTGGTTAGGTGAGTCGGATGCCTTAGTGTTTTATTATTGGATCTTCTTCTTTTTAAGTATTTAGTTAATTTAATTTTATTTGTTTTTATTTTATTTTTCAGATTCAAATCCACCACTTTTCTTGATTTTCAAATAATTTAGAATTAGAACAATTTCAATAGTTAATGGGTAAATAATCCTCGTGGGTTCGACATCCTTCTTTATCACTATATTACTAGTTACGATTTCGTGCACTTGCGAATTTTCACAACAAACACCATCCCCTACCTGCTCCTTAACCAGTTGTTCATAAATCATGCTAATACCCTCTAAACTAGGGGTGAGCATAATTCGGTTAAAACTGAATTAACTGAGTAAATTCAGAAGGTTAAGTTTGGTTAAAAAATTATTCGGTTCAGTTCGATTTTCATTTTTGTTAACAGTTTCGGTGTTGATTTTCGGTTCATTTTTTGGGTTCAATTCATTTGGCTAAAATTTTATTTATCTTTATATATTATATATATTAAAATATTAAATCGGTTAAAATTGGTTAACCGATTTAACCAAAATTCGGTTCGGTTTTTGAGTTCGGTTAAATATGGAATTTCGGTCGGTTTAGTTAATGAGATTTTTTAACTGAAATTTTTCGATTAATTCGGTAAATTAACCAAATTAACTGAACTGACTGACTGCTCACCCCTACTCTAAACCATTGGCATCGCCATTGACACATGGGAAATATAGCCAGCAACATCAGAAGAATCTGTCACATAACCAAATTATTCCCAAAACTCATCCAATAATAGTCTTCCATCACAAAACAACCATCGAATTCACTCTCATAATCAGAAATATCACCCCAATTTTTAACTTCCTTTCCCTTCTCCCTTACTGCCCCTGCTGGAACTGGAATCTGTTTTTGAACTTTGAATCATTCAAAGCTTCCTTCTACAATAATCAGTGTACATATTTCTTTTTTAAAATTTGCTCTCCCAAACAAGCATAGATCTTAATGGGCTTAACCGCTTCGCAATCCTTCCCAATGACCAGAGACTAATCCTCTCCATTAACTTCTGCAACAACACACTGTACCTTCGGCTTCACTCTTCCATTCTTCTTCCCATCAGCCAGAAGCTCATCTTCTCCATTAACTTCCTCATCAGCAGACCCTACTTTCTACTTTACTCGTCCATTCAAACCTTTCCCCCTTGCGGACACACCTCATTTGAAGAAATCTGCCCTTCCTGATCCCTACGGATAGTCCCACAAACAGCATCCTCCAACTGTTGAAATCTGTAAAGTCCTAAAGCATTAACTCTGTCCTTTTCCCTTATAGCTGAGAGCATTTTGACAGAATGTACAGAGATTCCCTATCACAGTTCACTTATATCTGAGGGAGAATGGTCCGCCGAACTCCTAATCTCCCCTTCTCCACCTGCTCAACTTCACTTCTAGCAAAGACTCCAAGGCGTACCAGCTTCCCCATTCCTACACTGGATATGCCCCTCACTGCTCTTAAAATTGAATCCCTAAAATTAGGCTTAGAAATAAGTTTTGAAGGATGGAGCTCACAACTAATAGGAATCATGGACTAGCCTCCAGTCTTAGTGGGCTGACCCACAGACATATCAGACCCATAAACTGTAATTTTTAGAGTATGGCCCAAATGCAAATTGCAAAGTAAATTAATAATTCCAGATCTCCACACTGAGCTTGAGCTCTTTCATTCCTATCTTAAAGTCTTCATCCCACAAATCCTAGCTACCTCAAAACAGACGGAACCCTCAGCAGCCCTGACCCTCCACCTTTGTCCCACCACTGACCTTCCTGATATCACTTTTTTCCAACTCCAGCAAGCAAGATGATCGCAAGACTGACACATGATCATATAAGAAGAATCAGAAGATTTACCCTCAGAATGTACCAACAACTGTAACACCTCCATGTATGTCCGCCAACTTATACCATTCCCATCTAAACCTCCAGGAATGAAAATAGAATACCCCTTAGTAAACAATTCTAACCACAACTCCCAAGTATTTTCCATTCTTATTAGCCTTTATTGCAACCCAAAACTGAACCTTGCCAAACTTTCTCTAATGAAAAAAGTGGTTCAAAGTTCAAACTTGAAAAGACCGAAGACAAGCACTCACATACCATCATGCTGCCAAATTTGTATTTTGACCCACTGGTTCCTCAACTGAGATTTCTCTTCCAAAAGAAGAAACCTACTTCCCCAACTTTTTCCAAACGCAGAATGAAAGATTTCCTTTCAATCAGTACACAGGAAGCTCTAATCTATTTAAACCCATCAAGGTGGAAAGAGGAAACCCAAAGAGAGGGCAAGAACCATAACAAGAGTAGAAAGCCTTGAGCGCAATATGTTGCAAATAAATATAACTTTCGTAGGATTATTTAGAACATAGAAGATTTGGTCATTAGTGAAGACAATAATACTCCCTTTAAAGAGTTCATAGCAATGATTTTTAGCTATTTTTCTGAGATATGATTGCTTATGCGGCTGATGTTGATCGTTTTCCTTTAAAACATTTTTTGCAACATGTAATGCCTACAAAATAGAGCTATTATGAGATTACTGTGTTTTCAGAAACATTTAGGGCCTATTTAGTTGAAGAAAACAGTATTCATTTTTCATTTTCAATTTTTCAAAAATTTACAAAATACTGATTGAGCGTAGCTTTACCATGAAGCACAATTTAATATCTAAAATTAAAAAATTAAAAATAAAAAGGCATTGAGCAACATAACTCAAACACTGAAAAGAAGATACCCACTATCTGGTCCACCAAGTTGTGTAATGGCATCCACAAAGCGATCATGAAGATCTGAAGTCCATCGCAACCGCTGCTTCCCACTTCCCCCACTAGGAGTTGAATTCTTCAATGCAGATCCACCCAAAACTCCAACATTTGTGCATTGTTCATCATGAGGCACTATGCTTGCAGTTGAAATATTCTTCCCATGAAACATGTTGTAAACACTGCAATTTTTAAGATACCATTTTTCATTAGGAGATTCACATTTTACATGGAAACTAGATACAGATACACATGCAAGCCAACCTATCTTTTCAATAGCATGAATAAACATTTTCCACAGTTATCACAGAACAGGAATCACTATGACTGCATCTACCCATCCATCACAAAGGGAAAACTGAATAACACCACAGCTCTGAACAAACCTCCACCCCGCTCACCAAAAAAAAAGGGAAGGCCAGTGCAGCTGGTGTTAGCCAAAATTAGAAATCACTAATATACTTTATCCAGAAAACTTTACAACAGCTACCACATTTATCCTGTCAAATGCATAACATTGATTTCCTAAGATTTTGGGTCCACTTATCAGACAAAATCAAAGCAAAGGGTATTTTTGCACTTCAATTATAAACTTCTATAAATTATTACTAGTACTTGTACCGCCCGGGTGTAGTGAAAAGTGGGCAAGGGTAGGCTAGGTCATCGCCCAAAAGCAACGCGCCGTGTCGGCGCCCAGGTACAGTGTCAAATATGCGAGGGTTCCTGCATCATTCTGGACGTGGGCAGATAAAGAAGTTAGTTTAGGAAACTAGGATTAGATTAGCAACTTGGAATGTAGGGACACTTAAGGGTAAAAGCACGGAAATTGTAGACACAATGATCAGAAAAAGAATTAATATAATTTGCCTTCAAGAAACTAAGTGGGTGGAGGAGAAAACTAGAGAAATTGATAAATCAGGATTTAAACTTTGGTACACTGGAAAAGAAAAACATAAGAATGGAATAGGAATTATTATACACAAAAACTTAAAAGATAGCATTGTTGATGTAAATAGAGTAAGGGATAGAATTATAAAAATCAAGATGCTATTAGGACAAGAGATAATAAATATAATTAGTGCTTATGCTCCTCAAGTTGGCTTAACAGAAAATCTTAAGAGACAATTTTGGGAAGATATGGATAGTATTATACAAGGCATACAAGGGATTGAGAAAATATTTATAGGAGGTGTTATGAATGGACACGTTGGAAGGGATAATAAAAATTATGAGAGGATGCATAGAGGATATGGATATGGAGACAAAAATGAGCCTGGGGAGATGATTTTAGACTTCGCTATGTCATATGATTTTAGTATAATGAATAATTGCTTTAAGAAGAAACAATAACACTTAATAACCTTTAAAAGTTGATAAAATAAAAGTCAAATGGATTTTTTTTTAACTAGGAGGGTAGATCGTTTATCATGCAAGGATTGTGAAGTTATTCCAGGTGAAAGCCCTAACCACACAACATAAAGTCTTAGTGTTAGATATATGTATTAAAAAATGGAAGAAAAATGATAAAATAAACCAATGTAAGAGAACTTAGGTGATGGAACCTAAAAGAAGAAAATATAATAAAATTTAAAGATAAAATGATCAAAGATGGGGATTGGATTGTAGAGGTTGGGATAGATAAAAGTACTCTTTAGAGTAGATTAGCTAGCTCTATTATAAAGGTAGCAAAAGAGATTTTAGGTGAATGAAGGGGAAGATTCTCGAATAGCAAAGAAAGTTGGTGGTGGGATAAAGATGTACAAAAAGCCATAAATACCAAAAAAATTTGATATAAAACGTGGCAAAAATATAGAAACGGGGATAACTTTGAAAAGTATAAGGAGGCAAGAAAAGATGCAAAAAAGACTATTAGTGAAGCTAAATACAGATCATTTAATAGTTTGAATGATAGATTAGATACAAACGGGGAAAGAGATACATTTAAACTTGCTAAAGCTAGAGAAAGGAAGAGTAAGGACTTGGGAAATGTAAAATGTATAAAAAGTGAGGATGATATTGTCTTGGTTAAGGACTAAGACATTAAAAAAAATGACGAAGTTACTTTAGTAAATTGTTTAATGAAAACCAAATAGAAGGCTTAAACTTAGAATTGTCAAATAAGGAAAAGACTAAAAATATGACATTTATTCGCAAAATTAGAGTTAACGAAGTTAAGTTTGCACTAAAAAAGATGAAAAATGAGAAAGCTATAGGACTAGACAACATCCCATTTGAAGTTTGGAAATGCTTAGGTGATAAAATAATTATATGGTTAACTAATTTATTTAATACAATTATAAAAACTAAAAAAATGTCAGATGAATGGAGGAAAAGCACTTTAATACCTATATACTAAAATAAAGGAGATATTCAAAATTGTAAAAACTATCGTGAAATTAAATTTGAGTCATACGATGAAACTATGGGAAAGGGTAGTTGAACAAAGATTAAGGTTAGAAACGAAGGTATCAGAAAATCAGTTTGGTTTTATGCCTAGGAGATCTACCACAGAAGCTATATATCTTTTAAGAAGATTAATGGAAAAGTTTAGGGTAAAGAAGAGGGAGTTGCATATGATATTTATTAACCTTAAGAAAGCATATGATAGGATACCTAGGGAAGTTCCACGATAAGTTTTAGAAAAAAAGGGTGTATGTAGTAGGTATACTGATGTCATTGAAGATATGTACGATGAAGTAATGACTAGTGTAAGGACTATAGATGGAGAAACTAGAGAATTTCTAATCACCATAGGTGTACATCAAGGATCTGCTTTGAGTCCTTATCTTTTTACTTTAGTGATGGACCAATTGACTAAGAGTATTCAAAAGGAGGTTCCATGATGTATGTTATTTGCAGATGATATTATATTTATTGATGAAACTGGGGACGAAGTAGAGGCTGAGTTAGAATTATGGAGAGAAGCTTTGGAATCTAGAGGCTTTAGGATAAGTAGAAATAAGACAGAATATATGAAATGTAATTTTAGTAATGACAAGAGAAATATTGAAGACAAAGTTAAACTTGATGATGAAGAAATAAATAGCACTTATAGATTTTGATACCTTAGATCTATTATGCAAGCTGAAAGAAAAATTAAAGATGATGTAATGCATAGAGTTAAAGCAGGTTGGGTAAAATAAAGAAGTGCTTCATGTGTGCTCTGTGATCGTAGAATACCCTTAAAATTGAAAGGGAAGTTTTATAGGACAGCTATAAGACCAACTATGCTATATGAATCGAAATGTTGGGTGACGAAGAAACATAATATCCAAAAAGTAAAAGTTGTCGAGATGAGAATGCTTAGATGGATGAGTAGTATAACATTGAAAGATAAATTAAGGAATGAACATATTCGCGGTAGGTTAGGTCTAACTCCTATAGAAGATAAGATAAGGGAGGGGCAACTCAAATGGTATGGACACTTGCAACGTAGGTCACATAGTGCACCAGTGAGGAAAAGTGAGTTAGTTACTATGGGGAGCAGTAGAAGGGGTAGGGATAGACCTAAAATAACTTGGAAAGAGATAATGAGTAAGGATTTAATATCCCTAAATCTGTCAAAAGAAATGGTCCATGATCGCATAAATTGGTGGAAAATGATTCATATAGCTTACCCCACCGAGTGGGACTTGAGGCTTGGTTTTGTTATTGTTGTTTGTACTAGTAAATTTGTCATGTGCATTGCAGGAACTAAAATTTTCATTGAAGAAAAATACGAAAAAGTATATTAAATAAATTATAAGTAATTAAGATGTAACCAAAACAATATTCCTTAAAAACAAAAATTATACTAAATAAAATCTAAATTCAAAACTTTTTAAAAGTTAAGGAGCCATTTGAAATTGCAGTGGAAAATAATAAAAATGAAAATCAGACACAAAAACTAAAACTAAAAATTGAAAACCAACAATTTCATCACCTAATATTTCTAAAACTAAAATAGATTAAAAAACTAATTAAACAAATGGTCGTTTTTTACCTTGAATAAAATAAAATTTAAAAAAAGTTATTTAAATAATAAAAATACAAAAATAAAATACATATTCAAAAATATTATAATAAAAATAGAAATTATTATAATTACTTAATTATTTTGCTTCAAAACTCACTTATTTAAGTGCTATAAGAACAATCTTATTGCATATGGACAGTTAAAAAATAGAAAAAATAGTTTTAAAATGGCTTCCTATTCTTTTCATATATTTAGAAATTTTATGGTTATTTTCATTTCAATTATAGCCTAAACACCTAGTCATTTGATTTTAACTTTAATTAAATTAAGCATAAATGAATGACTTAAACCACAAAAGTTAATTCTAGATTTTAAAGTATTCTAACAAGCTTATTAAAACAATTGAAAACCATAAAATTGAGTTATAATTTTTTTTTTCAAGAAAACATAACTGTCTCCTAATGCTATTCAAGCGAAATGGCCTATGCTAAGAGGGATATCCCTAAAGCCTGCAATCCTATATCAAAAAATCAAACCTCATATTACTAGGTCCCCTAGAGACCCCTAATATACCCTTGAAACTGCTAAATAATATGAAATCAGCCCCAACCACCTATCGTGGGCTTTGCTGAAAACACCAACTTACCCATCAAAAAAAGAGTGACGAGGAATTTGGGCCATAAACATGTGACCCACCATCTCCTAGAACCTCTGAATCTAGAAAAACCAAAAGAAAGAAAGACACTAATAGACAATTCTTCACAAAAGCTATCTTCGAATTCCAAATTATAATTTGACCCCCTAATGCATCCGAGGAGGGGAGAACCATCCAACCTTTTCCCTTTGGTTCCCCATCAAAAAGGCCTCAATTTCTTGAAGTTTAGTGCCCCAAAGGAGTAGGATTTCATGTTTAGTCTTATTAATTAGTTCCATAACAATTCTTCTTCTACTACCTCCCCTTAAACCCCTAATATTCAAAGATAGGATCTTCATTTGTACTCCTAGAGACCGGGAGAACCTACCTCACTTCTACAAAGCTAATCACTCCAACTCCCTACTCAACTTCTTATCTTTTTTCCTAACGTCAAGCTACTCTATTCATAGTCCAATCCCCCCTCCCCCACCCCCCCCCACAAAAAAAAAAAGAAACTAGAGTTCAGAGGAGACCAACCCAACTTGTCAAGGAGATGTTGGGCATGTTAGTGTGCCCTCTCAAAAGGTCAATTCTAGAAAACCCAATGCTAGACTCCTTATGGAACAAAGGTGACAAAAAAATTTGTTTGAGGCACCATCAAATCATGGAGAGTACTATCAAGACTTTATTTACTTGGTGAGCCTCTGGGTGATCATTGCCAAAGTGCAATTACAAATTAGAAAAAGGTTTGATGGCCGATGGATAATGGCCAGACTCTTCTCAATTTGAAACACCAATTGGAGCAATTACCAATATCTTTGACCTCTCTGTCGAACTCTACCCCTTCAAACCTCCCATCCTCTTTTCTAAATCAACCTCCAAATCACATTCGATTGTCTTTGGTTCATCTTTTTTTTTAGACAAACTACCATTCTATTGCAAGTGCTCAATCAGCAACCCATCATTTTTAGTTTCATGAGAATAGAGACTCTAAATCAACCCCTTCAAAAGTCTAAGAAACATGATTCTCCTTCAATCTCCTCAATCTACCTCTCTTCTTGCCTTGTGATTTGATCTTCTGCCTCCATCTTTGACTTATCAAGCATACACAAGTCTTCATCCTACAAAATCCTCATACTCTAGGACTAGCATCTGCTCATTTTGATTGTTAGTGGTAACAATACTCAAAGTATCCATGGTTCTATCATGCTTATCCTTGTTAACACATGCCCAATTAAGCTAAGCTTTAGGTGTGGCATCCTAATTGGGCTTGAGAGGCCCAAGCATCAGCGCCTCTTTATAACTCGTATGGTCTCCTCCTACAAGCCTATACCATTACCATTAGCTCTTTGGGCTAGAATCACTTGAATACCTCCTTCGAACCCAACCTCCAACACCCCCCCCCCCCCCCCCCGCGACCCCCCAGGGGGCAGTGTTGGGTAAGAATCCTTGAAACTAGGGCCTATTTGAGCTAGGTAAGTTATTCAAATTTTTTGAAACCCTACCCAAAGTGGGTATAGGCCTTCCATACCTACTCCCATGTGACTACTTTTGCCATTACCAACAACTCCCCTTTCATGATCCACCTTGTCAGAAATCTTTAATGGTATGTGATGCTAAGCTTCCAATCTTGAAAGACCAGCCACAGTCCAAGCATTGCTCTAGACGTCTCTCCTCGACTTTCTTAGGTGGTACTTCCCAAAATTCTATCCAACCCAATGCTTCCATATGTAAAAAAAAATCCTCTAGATGGCCCTCTTAACAAGTATCCTTTCCATCAAGACGAATCTACCAAAGGCTTTAACTCTCAGGAACACCAAGATTGCATGGTTGGGTGCCCTAAATATCTTCACCCAAGGGTTTTCTGTTTTCGAGAAAAGAACCATTTTCATCTCTTTTGACAACGGGAGATGCTCCTCATTTGTCACCACGATAGAGAAGAGGTGTCTCTTGGTCTTCTCTTTAACCCTTCAGTACTCCCTTTCTCCTTGAACAAGACCATTTAAAGCTCAGTCTTGATTGTCCTAATTGCTGAATGATTCCAAGCCATGAGGAAAGCACTTCTTGTTGCACATTAAGGAAAAAGAGCAACCAAAGAAGGTTTTGACGTGAGGATCTTTGATGAGAGATTCTGATTAGGGGTGCATATTAAAGTAGAAGCATTTCTAGTTGTAAAAAGGAACAAAAAAAAATAGTAAGAGGGTCCGACATGGGGAACTCTGGTGAAGGTTACTGCATTCAAGATGAGTTTTGATAGAGGCATGATCACAAGGAAGGTGGGATGGGGTTGAGAATTCCGGTGGAGAGTTTTGGAGAAAGGGTTCATGGCAAAGAAATGTCTAATGATAGGGAAGTGGCTTAGGTCTCACCCATTTTTTTTTTAAAATTATAGAGCAGCGTATAAAGCTTTTAAAAAAATTGATAATACGTTGTTGTGATTGGTTTTATTATACAGCAAGCCTTATATCTCATAGTTTTATATAAGTGTGCTATTTATGACCGACAGCACTAATAAATGTTATTTTTTCTTATTTGAAGAAAAATCAATCAAGCAGAGCACGAAACTTCATGAAATAGTCCATATAACCATGAGAAAAGTCCAATAAAGTTAGGGTTGAAGCATTGATCTATTACGCAATTGGCTTGGTCAAAAACAGTAGGCTGTTATGCAATAGATGTTTGTACTTCGTAGTCAGGTATTTGGAGAAGTGCATGCAGAACAATTGGTTGATGTGAAAGGCATGTGAAGTTAGGAATTTTTACAAAGTTAGGGGCACACTTAAATACTACAATGTTTTATGCTAGCAAAATCAAGAACATAGTATTGTACAGACAGAAAGGTAGATGGAATGAGGTAAGTAGGTAAGTATACAAATATAAATATGTTTACATATTCTCAAGGAGTGAACTTTCAAAGACAAATGGTTATATACAAGGAGCAAATAAAAATAATACTTTTAGACAGAAAAAATAATGCCTGATGTGCATTGATTTCGGTGTAACCCGTCCGGATATTTATTTCACATCATAAGCAGAAAAAGAAAAGAACCTTAAAAGAAATGAGTTAATTAATAACAGAAAAAATCTTAAATAAATTGTTTCCTTTTGAGTTCAGGTTTCTTCAAGTAGTTCAAAAGCAGTGGACGAGTACATATAGTAGCAGAATCACTACAAAGAAAAAAAATTAAAACAGAAAAAGACAAATAGCTCAAAGCAAAGAAGTGACATTGTCACCCTTTAAATACAAATTTATTTTTTTAAAAAAAAAATTAACTTCTATTTAAACACAAAAGATTCATATTTGGCGTCCCATAGAAATACCACCAAAGAACAAAAAAACTAAAAAAATACTCTGCATACGGTCATTAATACTGCATGCCTAAACCCAAAGGCGGACAAACATTTACAATATCCAAGGATTCCTAGGCTTTTCAGCCGCTTGCATCTACGGAGAAGTTAATTAATACAACAATCTCTTTTTAAGAAAATTTAAGGCATAACCGCTGTTCCTCAACCAAATTGAAAAGCAAAAATAATAAAATCCAAGATTTACCTACTGGGAATCGCACTACAGATTAGATAAAAGATCTAAGAGGTTTGGACCTTCCAGGCCTTGTCAGCTGCTCCTAACACTAATCCGGAGACGGGTTTCGACTTGGGGCGCCGCTCATCATTCCAACTCAAACAAAAAGCTCTCAATCTAAAAGCATTGAAATCGCCGTCGAATAAAACCTTTACAAAAAAGAAAAAAAAAAAACGACTTTCGAGCACCAAATTCAAACTGCTGAAGAGGAAAAGGCCGAACCGTAGAGGGGCCGGGGTGAAGAGCCCTCCAGGCAGAAACGATATGCTCGAAAGTTGAAAATTGGGTTGCAGAAAAGGATTGAAAATATAAGGAAACGAAGGGCAGGTGAAGGAAAATCGCAGCTAGGGTTGGGGATTTGGTAAGAGAGAGAGAGAGGATGTAGACTAGCGGAGATGTTCTTCGCTTCCCCTTGCCTTGGGGATAGCGTACGGCAGACGGATGAACGCTATTCGGGAAAAAAAATTATACAGTAATCCTGATGTGCCAATTCAACGAGTTGAATTGATTCCTCAAGCAAGATTTATGAGTGATATTAAATAGTCATACCATCAATGTTCATATTACTTAATTAAAAAAATTTTAAACTTACTATTTATATCTTAAATGTGCTAAAAAGAAGCATATAATAAATTTTAGTAAATATAGTTATTCATAATGAGAGAAATTTAATAAACAACGTAATAGTATGTGTTTTAAAATTATGAAAGTCTTTTCAAAGTCTGTGAACTAACCTTTTAATATTTTTTTTCCTCAAAATTTGATATTTTTAAACAAATTAACATAGACACTTAATAGAATCTTTGTGTGACCAAGTGCGATAACTATATTTGATATGCATAAAAAAATAAACACACACACACACACACACATTTTTTTTTTTTATCTAATTTTGGTAGGAGTGAAGTGTCAAACCCTTGAGTTGCTTGACATTCTCAAGGCTCACGATGTTGATAACTCATGTGCTAAAGCAGTAGTTTAAGAAGGCATGTCATGGGTTGTCTTGACATTCAACGGTTGGTTAGTCTATGTTGCTAGAGAGGAAGCATATATAGATGCTAAATTGCCTACTTAACATGGTCAAGGATAGGCGTGGTTGGAATCATGGTCCTTTACAAGGTTGCTTATGGTGGTTGGTTTCGGTTGACATAATTTGGCAATTAACTTGGTTGTGTCAAGTGTTTCATTGACATGTGGAGTTATTGGGACAAGCAGTAAGTCATCGTTAAGGAGAAACTATGCTTTAGATAAAGTGTTGACCTATAGGCAACTTGTAGTGTCAATGTCAAATGCTTGCAGTGTTAACATGTCAATTAGACAAGGCAGCTTTTTGGTAATTTCTCCTTGTAATTAACAAACAAACTTGGTTGGTGATAAATTAGTGGGTTAACATCTAAGCATGTTTTTAGCCACTTGTTTGTAAACATAACTTGCTTTAGCCTTATTGGCAAATGGTGGTTGCGTCTAGCATAACCTAGATAGTTGGGTTGTCAACTGCAAATCCTAAGCAATTGAGGGTGTTAATTATGTATTAATTTAACATGTGGGTTGTGACGACCTGAAAATTTATCTACTTTTTTTTATGCATGAAACTCTGATACCATATATAAACCACCCGACCCCCAAGTGGGTTACTGGGTATAACTGTCCATAAGCTATATTACAATACAACGGAAGCATAATATACATACATCCCATATCCAATACATACCAGAGTACTATTACCATCATAATACAAAAGTATCTCTCTCCCAAAACCACCCATATAACCCAAGGTACATAAACATATCTATACACGGATAAAATAGCAGTGTCTCACCGGCACTAACTTTAATCCCCAAATCCACTAATGCTACCTGGAGCTCTCTAAGCTCGCCTCTCTGGATTCCCTGAAATGTTAAAATATTTATTGGGGTGAGACACCTCTTGGTAAGTTGGAATAAAATATTGTCAGTGTGTGGCAACATAAGTTTAAATGAATCAAAATACATTCATTTAATAAATAATTTAACTGAGAAATAATGAAATATGTACTCATATCCATATATATATATATATATATATATATATATATATACATACATTTGCAACCATATATTTTTCTCTGAAAATATGTATATGCTTAATACGTTTTCTTGGGTTCGAAACCCAACATGTCTGTAAATGTAGTTTCATCATGTTTGTAATGAGGAACCAACCTGAGTGGACATTCATAGATCACCGCCATGTAATCACCCCACATGAGCGGATTGTGTGACCTGAAAGCGGGACTTAGTCATGGTTGGCCCACCAGACTAAGTAAAAACAATTCTTGTCTATAGTACGATTAGCCCACCATAGCCTGGTCCGGACCCAGGGGCAATCAACAACTCTCCATAGGTCCAATCGACTTCCAATACCAACACTCTCCCTAAGTAATGTGGTTGCACTGACTCATTTCCTAACAATGGTACCGTGCTCTCAAGTACATCACTAGTCTATCAAGGTTCTCATTTCCACAAGTTCCATGGTAATCTCAATATCAAAAATATCATATCTATATAAATCACATTTCTCAATATCAAAATATTGTATCTGTATTTTCAATATTTCTCATAAGCCAGTATAAATCACATCCTGTCATAAAATATTCCCACATGTTAACTATAAAATCATATTTTATCATTTTCACCATATTTGCCAATATAAATCACATTTCATCGTAAAATAATCTCACATATTAAATATACGGTAACAAAACCAATACTCATGCCACATAAATTTTAAGTAATATTTCATAAATTAGTAATTTTCTAGATAAATATATGATATTCCAAAACCAGTATTTTCAAATGCCGGATACATTAGAAAAATCATTTACATTATTATCATTTTCTCATGCTTTAAATTAATCTATTGATTCCCAAAATGTCTGACATAATTTATTCCTCTTACCTATTTCCTATAAATATGCCTGCACAAATCTTGAAACAGTGCCTGTGGCATTCGAACAAAACCCTGTATCCATATACCCTAATTTAATCAGCTCAATCTCAGAATAATAACCTTTTTAACATTTCCTAGGCCCACACATTCCCAATAGCTGATTAAACTTTAAAACGTCTTACTTACCCTAATTTTGGTGTGGTGCTTAGAACGTCTAAATCACAAAATCGCTCTAGTTAAACTACAAAGAAACATCGCCAGGATCCCGAAATGACGTTTCTCCTTTGATTCGGGCTTATATCGAGTGAAAAATCGAAGAGATGAGAGAGAGAGAGAGAGAGAGAGAGAGAGAGAGAGAGAGAGAGAGAGAGATGGCCGCAGCCTAGAGAAAGAGTGAGAGAAGAAATATTATAACCTAAAAAATGACTTGGAACCTATTTATAGGGTTCTTTCCCTACACAAAACTGTCTGTCAACGGTTTAGTTTTTAAACAAACCAATTTTTACTGTTTTACCCTTACCTGACTGCGGTAACTCAAAACCGTCGACGGTTTTCTAAGCACCACGAAAACCGTTGACAGTTTGGCCTTACACCAAACCAATTCCTCCTTTTTCTTACTTACTATTATTTGTATCATTTTTCGGGTCTCTATATTCTCTCCTCCTTATAGAAATTTCGTCCTCAAAATTTTCCATTTAGCACTTGTACCAATATTTGAGGAAAATCGCAGAAATTTTATTAATTACCCTTGTGGAAGAGGAATATCATGGTTATAATAGAGGTTGTGAGAGATTACAATCAATCACATAAAAAGAAAACTCTCCCAAAACCCTACATAATCTAGAACCAAAAACACTAACTTATAACCAACTATCCTACACTGTACACGACAAAAGTCAAAAACAATTATTTACCTTTACCTTTATCAGTTCAATGCTGGGTCTTGTTGAACAGGTGTGGATATCTTTAATGCATTTTCCCCTCAAATTCCCATGAAACTTCCTCAACTGCGTGATTGCACCATAGTACTTTTACCAATGGGATCCTTTTTGTGCGTAATTCCTATTCCTTTTAGTCCATAATTTGAATGGGCACCTCTTCATATGATAGGGTATCTTTGAGTTACAGGGTTTCATAACTAATTATGTGTGAAGGATCTGGGATGTACTTCCTCAACATAGATACATGGAATACGTCATAGATCCTAGATAGTGCCAGAGGTAACACTAACCTGTAGGCAACTGGACCAACTATTTTCGATATCTCAAACGGTCCAATATACCTAGGGTTTAGCTTACCTTTTTTCCCAAATCTCATAATTTCTTTAATCGGTGCAACTCTCAAGAACACATGATCTCCTACACCAAATTCCAACTTTCGTCGACGTGTATCTGCATAGCTTTTTTGTCGACTCTGGACAATCTTAATTCTGTCTCAGATGAGTCTGATTTTCTCAGAAGTCTGTTGTATTATTTCTGGCCCCAAAATCTATTTTTCACCAATTTCATCCCAATATAACGGGGATTGACACCTTCGACCATACAACGCCTCATATGATGTCATCTTAATATTGGCCTGGTAGCTATTATTATAAGCAAACTCAACTAGTGGCATATACTGGATTCAACTACCACAAAAGTATAATACACAGGGCGACAACATATCTTCTAATATCTATATAGTCCTCTCTGTCTGTCCATCGGTCTGAGGATGAAATGTTGTATTGAATGTCAGCTGAGAACCAAAGGCTCCTTGTAAACTCTTCCAAAATTGAGATGTGAACCGTGGGTCCCAGTTAGATACGATGGACACTAGCACTCCATACAGTCTAACTATCTCCTACATGTATATCTTTGCCAATCTACTCATGGAGTAGTTAACTCTGATGGGAAGAAAATAGGCAGTCTTCATCAATAAGTTAACGACTACCCAAATGGCATCTTGTCCATGAAGTTCCAGCGATAACCCACAAACAAAGTCCATAAAAATATGCTCCCACTTCCATTCGGGGATGTGAAGTGGTTGTAATGGTCCCACCGGTCTCTGATATTCAGCCTTCACTTGTTGGCATGCCAAACATTGCTCTACGTATTCAGAAATTTCTCTCTTCATATTGCTCCACCAGAAGGATGCTTGCAAATCTTTGTACATTTTTGTGCTTCCTAGATGTACCGTATATAGGGAACGATGCGCCTCTTCCAAGATAGTCCTTTTAATTTTCGCATCATCAGATACACACAACCTGCTACGAAACCTCAAAGTTCCATCATCTGAAATATTAAAATCGGCTCCTTGTCTACTTTGCACTTTATCCACAAACTTTATCAACTCCACATCTTTCATCTGGGTAGTCTTAATTTTTTCCTGTAAAGTGGGCTGAATTACAAGATTGGCAATGAGTGCCTAGTGATCTCCCTCTATCATCTCCACACCAAGTCTTTCTAAATCTATTCTGATCTGATGTTGTGTCACCACTGCTGATATTGAGGCACTTCTTGACTTTTAGCTCAAGGCATCAGCTACCACATTAGCCTTCCCTAGTGGTAACTGATGGTATACTCGTAATATTTGATCAGCTCAAGCCACCTCCTTTGCCTCATATTTAGCTCCTTCTGCGTGAAGAAATACTTTAAACTTTTGTGATCTATAAATATCTCACATTTTTCACCATATAAATAATGTCTCCAAATCTTCAATGCATATACCACTACTGCTAATTCCATATCATGTGTTGGGTAATTCTTCTTGTACTCCTTGAGCTACCAAGAAGTATAAGCTACAACTTTCCCCTGTTGCATTAGCACACATCTGAGCCCCTTTGGAGACGCATCACTATAGATTACGAAATACCCTTCTCCCGAAGGAATTGTCAGTACCAGTGCAGTGATCAGTCGCTGCTTTAATTCCTGGAAGCTCTGTTCGCACTCTTTTGTCCATTTATATTTTACATTCTTTCTGGTAAATCTTGTCAAAGGGCCCGACAGTTTAGAAAATCCCTCTACAAATCGGCAATAGTACCCTATCAATCCCAAGAAACTCCTAATCTCGTGAACATTTTTTGGCCTCACCCAGTCCACTATTGCCTTTATCTTGCTCAGATCCATAGAAATACCACCCCTAGATATCACATGCCCGAGGAATGTGACATGTTCTAACATGAATTCACACTTCTTAAATTTGGCATACAACTTCCTTTCTCTTAGCACCTGAAGAACTATTCTCAAGTGATCCTTGTGCTCCTCGGGCTCCTTGAATACACCAGAATGTCATCAATAAATATCACAACGAACTGATCCAGATACTGGTGGAAGATCCTATTCATTAGATCCATGAATGCAGCAGGAGCATTCTTCAATCCGAACGGCATAACCACGAACCCATAATGGCCATACCAAGTTTGGAACGCTGTCTTCAGAACATCCTCTTCCTTGACCTTCACTTGATTGTACCTGGATCAGAGATCAATATTAAAGAAAACCCGTATTCCCTGGAGCGGGTCAAACAAATCATCAATACGAAGAAGATGATACTTATTCTTAATCGTCACTTTATTTATCTCCTTGTAATCTATACACATTCTCATTGACCCGTCTTTCTTTTTCACAAAAAGTACTGGTGCTCCCCAGGATGACACACTATGTAGTGATCCAAAAAACAAATAAAAAAAATAAAAAATAAAAATAAATAAATCATTAAAAATTTAAAAAATTAGATATAATTAATTAAATAATAATTATTATTATTATTTAAATTATATAATATAGTATATTAATATATTATATTATAAGATTGTGTGTGTGTGTATATATATATATATATATATATATATATGGTTAGATAACTTCCTGAAAGAAGAATGTTAAGAATGTTTTTTTTTTTGCAAAAAAGGAGAACTGCGCCCCCGCGTCTCTCCTCCGTCTCCGTTTCTCTCCCCCTCGATTTCTCGACGGATATTTGGCCAATCTGGAAACGAAAGGTACCGTTGGATTCCTAACTCCGCCACCAACATTTTTATCGGAGCGGATTCGTCGTGGGAGCGATGTATGCATCATTCCTTTGGTAAGACAATTTTTTCCTAATTTCTCAATTTCACTTTAAATCTACTGCTAAATTGACGATCGGGCACCATCACGGGGTCCTTGTCGCAATTGTCATTATTTTGGCATGAGTAAATTTCCAATTTGTATTTTCTAGGCCCCACTCCAAAGCGCGAGTGGGATTTGGGGAATTAGGTAAATTGATTATATTTAAGGGTATAACTATTTATTTGGAATTTATGGCCCTAGAAAATATCAAAATAATATTTTATTTAGGGTTGATTTAATGGAATTAGGATTTTTGATTCAGGGTTCGGGTGAGCGCCGCAGGTATTTTTCGAGGTTCCTATTGGCGTAGTTCAAGAAACTAGGTAAAGGGAAATATATATATTAAACCAGAATTTTATGAATTTAATGGACAATGAATTGTATTATATATACATGTATATGTTTCAATATGGGTTTAAAATGCTAACCCTTTAAATTATGTTTTCTAAGCCTAGGGTTGTTTTATTAGATTCTTATATGAGAAATTGAACTGATGAAAGTGAAATATTTTTCAGATAATTATGTAAGAAATTAAGGGATTTTTTTTTTTAGTATGTGAATGTTAAATGTGGGTTGGCTTATTTTATAGGAAATATATATGAATTTTACTACTCAATAGTGTGGCATATGTAAATAGGAATGTTGTGTGGAAATATGTTACATGTATGAGACGCAGGATATACAGGAAATGAACTGAGTATGAAAATGTTATATGAAATATGCTGCATGTGAGTGTTAACGCAACCATGTAAAATAGCTGAAAAATACTGGGTAAAACAATTGAAAGATGTTGGGTAAAATAGCTGAAAGATGTTGGGTAAAACAGCTAAAATATGCTGGGTATGAAATGAAATGAAATGAAAATGGAAATGAATGAAAATGAAATCAAATGTGAAATGTGAACAATGTAAAATGGGAAAGAGCCATGTAAAGCGAAATGAAATGAAAAGTAAAAGATGAAAACATGAATAGTTGAGAAATGCAGAATAATGGCAAACAAAATAATGTATTATAGTATTATCAGTATTTATGCTAGTAGAACATAATACGTTTGGGCGAGGCAAACACTTTGCTCGAGGGCTTGCTGAGAAAGGCGAGTGCCCTAGTTGTATCAGGTGTAGCAGTAAGTTGCATAACATGTTAGGGCAGATGGAAACTACTTGTAAGGGTGAATGGATTTCCCTATTCTTGGGAGCCTTTGCCGATAAACTTTTGTATGAATTGTGTGAGTACGAGATTACTTCTTCACCTAAGGGCTTATTGAGTAAGGTAAGTGTAACATCCTCAAAATTTCTCCATTTTTTTTTATTTTATATATCTATATCCATACCTAAGCAGCGAAAACACAAATCATATAACCATATATATATACACTATACAATACCAGAATCCAATACATATAGACCATAGCCATACAAAATAAATCCCTCTAGCATTGTCTACCCCAAAAATACAAAACTCTATCAAAAACTCATCCTACAACCAGGGTAATCAAGTAAACTCCCTATCCGCAAGCCTGATTTACTCGCCTAACTGGCTCACCTGAAAAATGATAAAGTAATGTGGTAAAATGACGCTCAGTAAGTGGGAATATGCTATTACTATTGTGTGTCGTAAAACTATAATAATAGTATGTGAAATCGCATAATCTGGTAAATTCTTGTAAAAACACATATATCACATGTATAGTAGCTTAAAATATATGTATCATATAAACTTTTTATCATTCATACTGCTAATATCATACTATATACAACAAAAGTAGTAAAACTGTATACATATACATAATTGTGCTCTTTCCTTGGGACTCTATATGTCATGATTTGACCCCTCATGACAGGGTTGTGCGGCTTATAGGCGGGACTTAACCTGGTCAACCCTCTAGGAAAATCACTATACTCTACACTACCTCAGCCCGGCCAAATTGCATACTCTCCTAGGCGCGGGACTGCTTGCTACCTCGTCAAACTGGCCCCCTCAACCCAGCGAACTAGGGAGTTGCATACTCTTCGAGCACAGTTGACGGTACCCACACACTATCTGAGATATGTGGTTGCACTCTATCTCTATTAGCAACGGTACCGTGCTCTATAAACTGTATTTGTCTGTAATCTTTCCACATGGATATGATACTATATAAATACATTCATATGCATATATATATATATATATATATATATTTACTATTTTCATCATATTTCCAAAATAACCATAACACCATAATTCTGTGCTGTAAATACTATGATATTTGAATAACTGTAACATCTTGATGCTATAACTGTATAATCTGTCTTTATAAACTGTTTGTATAATCTGTCTTTATAAACTATTTGTATAAACTATTTGTATACTCTAAGTGTTATGGCATTTAGGAAAACATAACTTTCTACATACACTGTATATATTGTTCTGAATAATTATCTGTATACTGTTATGTATATCTATCTGTATCTGTATAAAATTTGCAAATATCTAACTATATCTGTATAATTTGAAATACTGAAAAACTGCAAAAAACTCCATATCAATATCATGTACTCAGGCCACACATACTTTAAAAATTTATATTCTGTATGTATATCTAGTATATATATATATATATATATATATATATATATATATATATATATATAATTTCTGATAACGTAAGTAAATTTCCTAGTATAGCATATTTCCCTTACCTTAAATCTGAAAAGCCTCTCACTGAGCTCTAGCCCTACACCCGCAGGGTTCTCCACTCAACACCCTGAAAACAACATCCCCTAGAACAAAACATCAGTATTCTCTTACCTACAACATTTCTTATAACTACGAGGAAGGTATAATCTGAATAAAATACCTTACCCTGGATTTGGGATGAATTCCAAACCAACTTCTCCCATGATCAGCTCCGGCAGACTTGCAAAGAACTTTGCCAGGAGCGTTGTGGTGGCCTCAGATCTTCAATCCGGCAAGAAATGGGGCCAAAATCGAAGAGAGAAGGGCAGGGAAACGTAAAGAGAGAGAGTGGAGAGATTTTTGCGCTGAATTTTCATCAAAAATCTGGGTTTTCACTATTTATAGAGTAGGATTCATCGACGAGACACGTTATCTCATCAATGAGTCCTTAAGTAATTTCGCCGACGGACTTCCTCCCTCGTCAACGAATTTCAGACTGCCCCCAAAACCTTTCTTGGTATTTTCTCGTCAATGAAACCTGTCCTCGTCGACGAGCTCTTCTCATATCCTCGTCGATGAATCCCCTGTGTTTGTCGACAAGATGCTGAAAATTCTCCGGGTTATTACATTCTCTCCTCCTTATAAAATTTCGTCCTCGAAATTTACTATCTAGATTGAACACTATCTATACACTCCATTATCCCGTAAAGGAAAAGGTCTACTTATTTTATTACTTACCCTCACTTATGGTAGAGGAATACTGTGGTTATATTTTATGTTCTGGGAGATTACACAAATAAAATTAAAAGACCACCTACTAACTAACTCAATACATGTACATGCAAAAGAAATTTTTCCTAATTATTTACAGTATCTTATTACTCTTAGAACAAATGTGGGTATTTCCTTTTAATTTCATCCTCAAGTTCCCATAAGGCTTCTTCCATAACATGGTTCCTCCACAAAATCTTCACTAGTTGAATTTCTTTAGTACATAGTTCTTGTGTCTTTCTGTCTAAAATTTGTACTAGCATCTCTTCATAAGCTAGTGAATCCTTGAGTTCTATCTCTGCATAGCTGATTATGCAAGATGGGTTTGAGACGTATTTCCTTAACATAGCAACATGAAACACGTCATGAATTCGAGCCAAAGCTGACGGCAAAGCTAGCCTATAGGCAACTGACCCTATTCTTTCTAGTATCTCAAAAGGGCCAATATACCTAGGGCTCAACTTGCCTTTCTTTCCAAACATCACAACTCCTTTCGGAGGAGCTATCTTCAAAAATACTTGATCTCCCACATCAAACTCTAACTCTCGGCTATCTCCCTCTTCATTCCACTCCACCAGAACTACTATCGCAAATCCCTGTACATTTTAGTACTGCTAGGATGAACCGTGTATTGGGATCTGTAAGCCTCCTCCACTATAGTTCTCCTAATCTCAGTATCTGCTGGAACACATAGCCTAGTACAGAATCACAGGGTTCCATCATTTGATATGCTGAACTCCTCTCCCTGACCATCCCGCACTCTAGCCATCACCTCTACTAACCTCGCATCATCTCCCTGAGCTACTTTAATCTTCTCGTATAATGTAGGTTGAACCACTAGACTAGAAATAACTTCCTGAGGACTCTTCTCTACCAATTTTATGCTGAGCCTCTCCAAATCCATTAGAATTGAGTGCTGAATCTCCATAATTGCCAATACGGGTCCTCCTAATTTCCTGCTCAGAGC
This sequence comes from Malania oleifera, assembly GCF_029873635.1. Classification (NCBI taxonomy): domain Eukaryota; kingdom Viridiplantae; phylum Streptophyta; class Magnoliopsida; order Santalales; family Ximeniaceae; genus Malania; species Malania oleifera. Next base: position 16,230,995 of record NC_080428.1, read on the forward strand.
ATCTGCCACTACATTCGATTTTCCCGAGTGGTAACTAATGGTGCAGTCATAATCTTTAATGAGTTCTAGCCACCTTCTTTACCTCATATTCAACTCTTTCTAGATGAAGAAATATTTCAGGCTCTTGTGATCCATGAAAATCTTGCACTTTTCGCCATATAGGTAATTTCTCCAGATCTTGAGAGCATACACCACCGCAGCAAGCTCTAAATTATGGATAGGATAATTCTTCTCATATTCTTTAAGCTGCCTAGACGTATATGCAATAACCCTGCCATGCTGCATCAACACGCATGCAAGACCCTTCAAAGAGGCATCACTGTATATTACAAACTTATCCTCCCTTGATGGAATAGCTAATACCAGAGTTGAAACTAACCGTCGCTTTAACTCTTGAAAACTCTATTCATAGTCATCAGTCTATTCAAATTTTACATTTTTTCCTTATGAGTCGCGTCAACAGACTTGAGAAACTGGAGAATCCATATACGAAGCTCCGGTAGTAGCCTACTAATCCTAGAAAACTCTTGACTTCTTGAATACTTCCTGGCCTTTCCCAACTCACCACATCCTCTATCTTACTCGGATAAATTGATACTCTTGCTTTTGAGATCACATGGCCAAGAAAAGTAACCTGCCTTAACCAGAACTCACTTTTCTTGAATTTTGCATATAATTTCCTTTCCCTTAATACCTGCAACACCAGTCTCAAATGATGCTCATGCTCCTCAAAACTTCTCAAATAGACCAGTATATCATCGATGAACACAACCACAAACTGATCTAAGTATTGATGGAACACCTGATTCATTAAATCCATTAATACTGCTGGTGCGTTAATCAATCCAAACGGCATCACCAAGAACTCGTAATGCCCATATATGGTTTGAAATGCGGTCTTTGCAACATCCTTTGCCTTTACTCTCACCTGATGATAACCTGATATGAGGTCGATCTTGGAATACACCCATGTACCCTGGAGCTGATCAAACAGATCATCTATATAGGGTAGAGGATATTTATTCTTAATAGTAACCTTGTTGATTTCTCTATAATCAATACACATCCTCATAGACCCGTCTTTCCTCTTTACAAACAACACTCGAGCTCCCTATGGCGATACACTGGGTCGTATAAATCCCCTATTTAGCAAGTTTTGCAACTGATTCTTCAATTCTCCTAATTCAGCTGGAGCCATACGATAGGGAACCTTAGAAATCAGTGCTGTCCCTGGTGGCAAATCTATAGGAAAGTCTACCTCGCGTTTGGGAGGCAACCCTAGTAGCTGGAAAAACATCTGAAAATTCTTATATGACCGGGGTACTGTCAAGCTTCGATTAATTCTTTGACGCTTCCTTTACAAAAGCCATAAACCCTTGACTTCCATCCTGGAGTAATCTGCTTACCTGTACAGCTGATACTATTTGCAACGGAGCATGTACATGCGAACCAACAACCTGAATTCTTACTCACCAGGGGGTCTAAAAACTACTTCTTTCTTATGACAATCAATACTAGCGTGATTAGTTGCCAACTAATCCATACCCAGTATTATATCAAACCTATACATCTCAAACACAACCAGGTTTGCTGGTAGTACTCTCCCCTAAATTTCTATAGGATACCCTTTGAGCACCCTCTGACATCTCAACACTGACCCAGATGGTGTAGCTACTGACAGTTCTCTATCTAATAACTGAGTCTCACTTCCATATAATTTAACATATGATGCAGATACAAAAGAATGAGTAGCACCTGAATCAAATAAAACAATAACGTAATGTGATAAAACAATAAAAGTACCTGTCACCACATCCGTAGCAGTCTCAGCATCACCCGGCGTCAGAGCGTAAAATCGCACTGGGGCTACATTCCTCTGCTGGCCTCCATGAGGCGCCTGATATCCTCCCTAAGCTGCCTGATGTCCTCCTGATAGGGCCTGGGAGCTGGAACTTGGTCCTACGGCCTTGGGCATGCATGTGCCATATGACCAGGTCTCCCACAATGGTAGCATACGCCTTTCCCTGCCAGGCACTCCCCCGAATGACGTCTTCCGCACGTCTGACATACCACAACATTCAGCGTAACCTGATTCCCACGAGGTCCTGTCATGTGTTTCTGATCTCCTTTATCACAACCTCCTCTCCATGGAACCCTACTGGAGCCAGCTTGAAAGCCCAGAGGCGCATGCCTCTTCCTCTGACTCTGAGCCGTTATACCTCTTTGTATACCACTCTCAATGATCGCAGTTATGTCTACAACCTCTGTAAATGTCTGAACTCTGAAGCCAATCACCTACTCAAACAAATTCTGCCTCAGTCTCTCCTCAAACTTCCTTGCCTTTTTCTTTTCATCAAATGCGAGATGTGGAGCAAAACGCGACAACTAGATAAATCAAGCTGCGTACTGGAATACAGTCATCTGCCCCTGTACCAGATGCATAAACTCTACTGCCTTCGCACTTTGAATGATAACAGGGAAATACCGCTTGAAGAACAGCTCCTTGAATCAATCCCACGTCACTAGTACTGAAACCGGCCTTTGCTCCTCTATCAATCGCGCTGATCTCCACCAGCGTTTCGCCTCCCCCGTCAGCTTAAATGCTACAAATACTACCTTCTGCTCATCCAAACAAGGAAGCACAACCAACGTCTCTTCGATATCCTTGACCCAATTCTCAGCAACAATCGGGTCATCTCCTCCAGCAAAAGACGGGGGCTTCATCCGTGTAAACTGCTCGATCGAACAGTCACGCTCCCTAGAGCTCCTGGCCATCTCAGCCATCACCTGTTGAGTGACGTTGCACAGCACAGCATCTGTATCTCCTCCACCAATACTGGAAGGTCCTGACCTATCCTCCCTAGCATTCGTGCCGCTACTTCCCGGGTCCATCTTGAAAACAGGAAACATACTTAAACACCTTATCTCCTACACAGACCTATCCTATACCAATTCAAAATTAACTACCTTTCCTAACCTTAACTCAATATCCAGTTTTGTCACCTAGACACATGACCCGACAATAGTGTACTATGGTTTTCCTGAAATCGTCACCCCAGGAAAAACACATAAACCACCACGGTAATCCTGTACCCATACACAGAACAAACCTCAAATCCTTTCCTATACTATGGTATTGCTTCTGCTGCACTCTAAAGTCTATAGAATCTAGCAACCTAGGTTCTGATACCAAATTGTAATGACTTGCTATTTATATGGGTTTATATATATATATACTGCAAAGTTTATAATTCTCTGATACCAAAATGTAACATCCTAAAAATTTCTCTACTTTTTTTTATATATATCTATATCCATACCTAAGCAGCGGAAACAGAAATCATATAACCATATATATATACTATACAATACCAGAATCCAATACATTCAGACCATAGCCATACACAATAAATCCCTCCAGCATCGTCTACCCCAAAAATACAAAACTCTATAAAAAACTCACCCTACAACTAGGGTAATCAAGTAAACTCCCTATCCACGAGCCTGATCTGCTCGCCTAACTGGCTCACCTGAAAAATGATAAAGTAATGGGGTGAGACGACGCTCAGTAAATGGGAATATGCTATTACTAGTGTGTGGCGATCGAGTGGTAAAACTATAATAATAGTATGTGAAATTGCATGATCTGGTAAATCTATAAAAACACATATATCACATGTATAGTAGCTTAAAATATATGTATCATCTGAACTTTCTATCATTCATACTACTAATATCATACTATATATAACAAAAGCTGTAAAACTATATATATATATATATATATATATATACATAATTGTGCTCTTTCCCTAGGACTCTGTATGTCATGATTTGACCCCTCCTGACAGGGTTGTGCGGCCCGTAAGCGGGACTTAACCTAGTTGGCCCTCTAGGAAAGTCACTATACTTTACACTACCTCAGCCCAGCCAAACTGCATACTCTCCTAGGCACAGGACTAGCTGCTACCTCGTCAAACTGGCCCCCTCAACCCAGCGAACTGGTGAGCTACATACTCTCCGAGCACAGTTGATGTGGTTGCACTCTATTTATATTAGCAATGGTACCGTGCTCTATAAACTGTATCTGTCTGTAATCTTTCCACAGGGATATGATACTATATAAATACACACACACACACACACACACACACACACACACACATATATATATATATATATATATATCTTTACTGTTTTCATCATGTTTCCAAAATAACCATAACACCATAATTATGTGCTGTAAATACTATGATATCTGAATAATTATAACATCTTGATGTTATAACTGTATATTTTGTCTTTATAAATTATCTGTATACTCTGAGTGTTCTGACATTTAAGAAAACATAGCTTTCTATATACACTGTATATACTGTTCTGAATAATTATCTGTATACTATTATATATATCTGTCTGTATAAAATCTGCAAATGTCTAAGTATATTTGTATAATTTGAAATACTGAAAAACTGCATAAACTCCATATCAATATCATGTACTCAAGCCACACATACTTTAAAAATTCATATTCTGTATAATATCTGGTATACATACATACATACATACATATATATATATATATAATTTCTGATAATGTAAGTAAATTTCCTAGTATAGCATATTTCCCTTACCTTTAATCTGAAAAGCCTCTCACTAAACTCTAGCCCTACACCCATAGGGTTCTCCACTCAACACCCTGAAAACAACATCCCCCATAAAAAAACATCAGTATTCTCTTACCTATAACATTTCTTATAACTACGAGGAAGACATAATCTAAATAAAATACCTTACCCTGGATTTGGGATGAATTCCAAACCAACTTCTCCCATGATCAGCTCTGGAAGACTTGCAGAGAACTTTCCCAAGAGCGTTCTGGTGGCCTCATATTTCAATCCGAGGAGAAATGGGGCCAGAATCGAAGAGAGAAGGGGAAGGAAACGTAGAGAGAGAGAGTGGAGAGATTTCTGCATTGAATTTTCATCAAAAATCTAGGTTTTCACTATTTATAGAGCCAGATTCATCGACGGGACATGTCATCTCATCGACAAGTCCTTAAGTAATTTCATCGATGAACTTCATCCCTCGTTGACGAATTTCAGACTGCCCCCAAAACCTCTCTCGGTATTTTCTCGTCGATGAAACCTGTCCTCATTGACGAGCTCTTCTCATATCCTTGTCGACGAATCCCCTATGTTCGTCGATGAGATGTTGAAAATTCTTTGGGTTTTTACAGTAAGTGTCATGGTATGCTTCAGTTGTGACCTTTGTGTTGCCTAATGTATCAGAGCAGAGGGGTGCTACTTGTATGGGCGGGTAATCACCCCTATCCTTAGGTAATCTCGTGGGTAAAATACCTTACATGTCACGCCCCGAACTCGCAAATGGGTCTCAGGTGTGAATATAGTAACCTAACATGTCTTTGTATCAATTAAAACATACATGATACAATACCAAATGAGGGTCTGACCCCGTGGGCTACATGGATGCCCTTACAATCACAAACATACACATCCATACTCATTAGATACACAACAGAATACAGTCTTTCTATGCATGTACAGTACCATACCAAAGTCTATACAAAGCTAGGATATACATTCCCATAATTACAAAACATACTCCCGGTGTCTACAAAAACCATCCCGACAACCCAAATACAAAAACTCGTACCTAACAGGCATTAGTAGTAGCTAATGACACCCTCGCTTCCAAATGCTAAGATGCTAATTACGGCTACCTGAAGGACCTGAAAAACATTTGTATGTACATTCGGGGTGAAACACCTCTCAGTAAGGAAGAAAGCAGGCTATATCAGTGTGTGGCATACCGGTGTTATTTTATGTAAAACATAACACTATACAATACGATACAGCTCGAAAACATTTCCATACAGTTCCAGTATTTTTACAAATTCATTCCAGTACATACGATACCCAAACATACGGTTAGTGTCGTTACACTAATACGCAACTACTCTAAGAAACTCGAAACTTCACAGCAATTACGTTGCCAATACGGTGTAACTCACACTAATATGCAATTACTCTATGAAACTCGAAGCTTCACAGTGATTACAGTACCAATATAGTGTAGCTCACACCCTTCGGTGACCAGCCGGAACATACATGGTGATATTTCACACCCTCAGATATAGAGCCGGACAATCTCGCCCACAATTTTGACACCGGTACATGGTGCAGCGTACGGTAATTAGCCGCCACATAGCTATTTCGGCGTACGGTAATTAGCCGCTCCTAGCCGATTTCACAAAACCTAGAATCATTTTGGAACTCACGTTCCTATACTCATCAGCGTACAATAATTAGCTGCTACATAGCTGTTTTACAAATACCTGGAACAATTACATACAACCATACATTCCATACTTATTTGGTTTATGGCAAATCATATCATTTTCGAAATTCAAGTATACAGTTTATACAAATGTAGATAACAGTCATCTCAATAATACAGTTTAAAACAAACAAATGGTTTTCCAAACAAAGCAGAGATGATACCCGAAATCCCCAATTTTCTCGAAAACTGTAACCCAAAAATATCGTAATTTACTCGATAGATTTTCCTAAATAAGTTGCCAAAACATACATACGATCATAGCCTACAAGCTTATTGATCTCGATTTCAAAAATAAACTGATATAAACAGAATCCTCTTACCTTAACCTGAAATCAAACTATGAACTCTACAGTCCCCAAAACTACGAACCGAGACTCCAAAACCTACAAACCACAATACAATACATGCTTACAATCTGTACTACTATACATATTTTGAAACAGAAATGAAAACCGAGCCTTGCCTCGATTTTGGCCCAAAACCCGAAACTGCTTTAAATGAGATTCTGATCTGCTAGAAACATAGCGTATCCTTCCCTGATCCTCATAGTGACGTTCGATTTATGAATCAGACAACGAACGCCGAAGAAATCAAAAGAGAGAGAGAGAGAGAGAGAAAGAGAGAGAGAGAAGTTGGTTTTCTTAACCCCAAAGCAACCCTAAAGATCTTTTAAAGGCCTTTTACTTGGGTGGATTCGTCAACAAAATGACGTCTTCGTCAACGAGTTCACTGGGTTTCTCATCGACGAGATGGCGATTTCGTCAATGAGCTGGATATTTCCAATTTTTCCAAATCTCTTGGCATTCCCTTATCGATAAGCCTCTGAATTTTGTCAACAAGGAGCCACTAGCCTTCGTCGACGAATGATGGTCTCGTCGACGAAGTCTGCACAATTACCTTTTTACCCTTCTCTTAAATAATTAAATCCATTTATCACGAGTTGGGTTCTTACAACCTCCCCTCCTTACAAAAATTTTGTCCTCGAAATTTGCAATCTCTCATTATGAACATATTCCTACTACTGAATACATACACACTCTAAGATGAACCAACGACCATTTATATGTAGCCCCATTACGGTACATACATACTCTAAGAAGAACCGGTAGCCATTTATACGCAGCCCCGTTACGATACATACATACTCTAAGAAGAACCGGCGGCCATTTATATGCAGCCCTGTTACAATACATACATACTTATATACATTCCCTCACTTATGGCGGAGGAAAACCGTGGTTACATACATACACGATCTCGGGAGCTCACAATACTACAAGACTCTCACAGAGACTAACCACACAATACTAATACGATAATAGAGTATTACATACATATATACATACCCATACCAACCCTGCTATCAACTACTACTCAGAACAACTGCGGATAATTTTGGCGTATTTCCGTTTCTAATTCCCAAGAAGCTTCCTCAACCGCGTGATTCCGCCACAATACCTTTACTAACGGTATTTCCTTAGTACACAACTTCTGAACCTTCTAGTCCAGAATCTGAACAGGTACTTCCTCATATGCCAAAGTATCCCTAACCACCAAAGACTCATAACTAATAACATGCGATGGATCCGACACGTGCCTCCTCAACATGGATACGTGAAATACATCATGGATCCTTGAGAGCACAGGGGGAAGTGCAATTCGGTAAGCCATTGGACCCACTCATTCAAGAATATCAAACAGTCCGATATACCTCGGGCTCAACTTGCCCTTCTTCCCGAATCTCATCACTCCTTTTATCGAAGCGATTCTGAGGAATACCTTACCCCCCAACTTGAACTCCAACTCACGGCAGTGAACACCCGTGTAACTCTTCTGCCGACTCTGAGCCTATCTAATCCTCTCCCAGATCAAACCCACCTACTATACATATTCTGAAACAAAAATAAAAACTGAGCCTTACCTCGATTTTAGCCCAAAACCCAAAACTACTCGAAACGAGATTCCGATCCACTACAAACGTAGAGAATCCGTCCCTGATCCTCGCAGTAACGTCCGATTTATGAATCAGGCGATGAATGACGAAGAAATCAAGAGCGAGAGAGAGAGAGAGAGCTTCGAATTCTAGAGAGAGCAAAAGAGAGAGAGATGGGTTTTCTTAACCCCAAAGCAACCCCAAAGATCTTTTAAAGGCCTTTGACTCTGGTGGATTCGTCAACGAGATGACGTCTTCGTCAATGAGTTCACCGGGTTTCTCGTCGATGAGACGATGGTTTCATTGACGAGCCGAATATTTCCAGTTTTTTCGAACCTCTTGGCATTCCCTCGTTGACAAGCCTTTGAATTTTGTCGATGAGGAGTCACTAGCCTTCATCGACGAATGATGGTCTTGTCGAAGAAGTCTGCATAATTACCTTTTTACCCCTCTCTTAAATAATTAAATCCATTTATCACGAGTCGAGTTCCTAATTGCATGTGCTTGAATAGGATTAGAAAAATGATTTCAGAAATTATGTTAGTGATTTGCAAATGATGAATAATATGTTATATACAAACCTCATGTTGGCGACACACTGTTTTAATATATTGTTTCTTCCCTTATTGAGATGTGTCTCACCCAAATATAAATGTATCTTTTTCAGGACCTCCTTGAGATTGAGCTCAGAAAACTCGACATTTTATAGCATTTTTTGGGAGATATAAGAAAAAGGGTATAAACATTTTAATGATGTTTTGGGAATGTAAAAATTTTATGTTTTATGTCTTATGTTTTAAGGTTGATAAGAAAGAAATGGTTGTGAATACTGGATGTTTTAAAGGATATGTATATATGTTGAATATAAGTGGATGATTAATTTATTATGGCTGGTAGATAGATATAAGAAAACTCTGGTATTATATGATTGAGGATTATATTTATATTTTCCACTGCGTATTGATTTATGGATTATCAGGATTTCATCAAGTATAATGCACTAGATCGGGTTTAAGGGTTCAGGGGGTTACAGATGGTATCAGAACAATGTCCAACCGGAAGTATGATTAATTTCACATTGCCTGGATATGAAAATGTTAGAATATTAGGTTAGAGATGATTTATACTAGAGTATAGGAAATAGTTAGGATAAGGATGCTAGATGGATAGGTTAGGTTAGGTGTTGAGAAGTAGGTTTGGTGTAGGGAAGTATAGGATTTTGTTTTGTAATTTAGAGGCGGAAATACATCGACGATTTCATGTGATTTTTCTGAAGCAGTCGACAGCCTCAGAAAAGCCACGGTAAACCTTAGATGATTTCATTTTTGAGCTATGAGCCTAGTCCTTATATGGAGAACTTGGATGTATATTGGATTTAAATTATATAATTGTATTGTTGAGGTTATGATATGGAATTCTTATCTCTTTTTTGTCCTATTTTCAGGATGGATCCTAGAGATGAGGATGTAGAGGCAAAAGGAAAAGATGATTTAGAGACCTCCAGTGAAGAGAAAATTGATACCTCTGCGATGTTAAGAGGCATAGCCCAACAGGTTAGGGAAGAAATGAGAAAGGATTCCAGAGAACAGAACTACCCAACTACAGATAAGGGCAGTAGCATCAAGGAATTTATGAGGTTGAACCCTCCTACTTTTGAGGGGGACCTGATCCGGTGATTGCAGAGAACTGGGTTCAATAGATAGAAGAGATATTGAGGTACTCAACTACACGGACGAGCAGAAGGTTCGTTATGTTGCCTTTAAGATGATTGGAGAAGCAAAATAGTGGTGGCTTTCCGTGAAGCTACTAGAGGAACAAAGATTGGTAAAGATAGCTCTGACGTGGGAGAGATTCAAGGAACTATTCTTTGATAGGTATTTTCCTTCATCTATTATAGAGGAAAAGATTGAAGAATTTACTAATCTGACATTGGGGAATATGATGGTGGAAGAATATGCGGCCAAGTTTGTTGAATTGTCGTGTTTTGCTCTATTTCTAATCCCGAATGAAGTAAGGAATGCTAGGAAATTTGAAAAAGGCATGAGGCGCAGAATTTATGAACTGGTGGTGGGATTTTAGGATCAGAATTTCTCAGATTTAGTTGATAAGGCTTCAGTGCTGGAAAAGAGCATCCAGGACAGTACTGAGCCTATAGAGTAGAAGAAAAGGCTTGCACCATCTAGTTTTCAGGTTGAGGTTGGTTAGGGATCAGGAAAGAAAGGGAAAAGTGTAGTAAGCCCGAAACAGGAGAAAGGAGATCGGGGTTATCTCAGGTATCAGAGTAATCAGTCTTACCTCGTATGCCAGACATGTAACAAGAGACATAGGGGTGAATGCTGGTTTAGGACTCCTACCCATTTCAGGTGCGGTAAACCAGGACATGTAAAGAAGAATTGTTGGGAACCATTGCATGTAGTACTTGCACAGACTCAAGATCGAGGGAAACAACAGATACCACTAGGCAGAGGTGGACTAACATGTGTTTATACGATGGTCCTAGATGAGGCAAATAAAGCCAAGGGGCTATGTATGAATTCATGTTTAAGATAACAATGATTTTATTTAATTATAAATGATGCAAAAGTGTATTTGGTGATGTGTTTACTAAATGGTATGAGGTATAGTAAATCGTAAAATTATGGAAATGAATAATTAGGTAACAAATTTCGAGGACGAAAATTTTTTTAGGAGGGGAGAATGTAGTGATCCCAAAAATAAAAAATAAAAAATAAAAAATAAAAAATAAAAAATTAAATTAAATTAAAAAAATTGTTATTATTATTATTTAAATTATATAATATAGTATATTAATATAATATTATATCTATATATATATATGGTTAGATAACTTCCTAGAAGAAGAACGTTTCTTTTTTCCAGAGAAGGAGAATTGCGCCCCTACATCTCTCCTCTGTCTCAGTCTCTCTCTCCCCTCATTTCTCGACAGATATTTTGTCGATCGGGAAACAGAAGGTATCGTTGCGTTCCTAACTCTGCCACCAACATTTCTACTGGAGCGGATTCGTCGTAGGAGCGACGTAAGCACCATTTCTGAGGTAAGGCAATTTTTCCCTAATTTCTCTTTAAATCTGGCGCAAAATCAACGATCGGGCACCACTATGTGGTCCTAGTCGTGATTGTCGTCATTTTGGCATGAGTAAATTTCCAATTTGGATTTTCTAGGCCCCACTCCAAAGCGAGAGTGGGATTTGAAGAATTAGGTAAATTGGTTATATTTGAGAGTATAACTATTTATTTGGAATTTATGGTCCTAGAAAATATTAAAATAGTATTTTATTTAGGGTTGATTTAATGAAATTAGGATTTTTTATTCAGGGTCCGGGTGATCGTCGCAGGTATTTTTCGGGGTCCTTGTTGGTGTAGTTTAAGAAACTAGGTAAGGGAAAAAATATATATTAAACAAGAATTTTTATGAATTTAATAGAAAATGAATTGTGTTATACATACGTGTATATGTTTCGGTATGGGTTTAAAATGCCAACCCTTTAAATTATGCTCTCTGAGCCTACGGTTGTTTTATTAGATACTTATATGTGAAATTAAACTGATGAAAGTGAAATATTTTTCAAAATAATTATGTAAGAAATTAAGGGATTTTTTTTTAAGTATGTGAATGTTAAATGTGGGTTAACTTATTTTATAGGAAATATATATATGAATTTTACTTGCTAAAAAGTGTGGCATGAGTAAATAGGAATGTTGTGTGGAAATATGTTATATGTATGAGATGCATGATATATAGAAAATGAACTGAGTATGAAAATGTTATATGAAATATGCTGCATGTGAGTGTAAATGCAACCATGCAAAATAGCTAAAAAATACTGGGTAAAACAGCTGAAAGATACTGGGTAAAACAGCTGAAAGATGCTGGGTATGAAATGAAAATGGAAATGAATGAAATTGAAATGAAATGTGAAATGTGAACAATTTAAAATGGGAAAGAGCCACGTAAAGTGAAATGAAATGAAAAGTGAAAGATGAAAACATGAACAGTTGAAAAATGCAGAATAATGGCAAACAAAATAATGTATTATGGTATTATCAGTATTTATGCTAGTAGAAAATGTTACGTTTGGGCGAGGCAAACACTTAGCCTGAGGGCTTGCTGAGAAAGGCGAGTGCCTTGGTTGTATCAGGTGTAATAGTAGGCTGCATAATGTGTTAGGGCAGAGGGAAAGTACTTATATGGGCGGGTAGATTTCTCTATTCTTAAGAGCCTTCGCTGGTAAACTTTTGTATGAACTGTATAAGTATGAGATTACTTCTTCACTTGAGGGCTTATTCAGTAAGGTAAGTGCCCTGATATGCTTTAGCTGTGACCTTTGGGTTGCCCAATGTATTAGAGCAGAGGGGTGCTACTTGTATGGGCGGGTAATCACCCCCATCCTTAGGTAATCTCGTGGATAAAATACCTTACATGTGCTTGAATAGGATCATAAAAATGATTTCAGAAATTATGTTAATGATTTGCAAATGATGAATAATATGTTATATACAAACCTCATGTTGGCCACACACTGTTTTAATATATTGTTTCTTCCTTTACCGAGATGTGTCTCACCCGAATAAAAATTTATCTTTTTCAGGACCTCCTCGAGATCGAGCTAAGAGAGCTCGACGTTTTATAGCATTTTTTGGGATATATAAGAAAAAGGGTATAAACATTTTAATGATGTTTTTGGGAATGTAAATATTTTATGTTTTATGTCTTATGTTTTAAGGTTGATAAGAAAGGAATGGTTGTGAATACTGGATGTTTTTGGGGATATGTATATATGTTGAATATAGGTGGATGATTAATTTATTGTGGTTGGTAGACAGGTATAGGAAAACTCTAGTATTATATGATTGAGGATTATATTTATGTTTTCCGCTGCATATTGATTTATGGATTATTAGGATTTTATTAGGTATAACGCACTGGACCTGGTTTAAGGGTTCGAGGCATTACACACTAGGCCTAATAAATCCCCTGTCCAGTAAATCTTGCAACTATTCTTTTAATTCTTTTAATTCTGCCGGAGTCATTCTATATGGAGCCTTAGAGATCGGTGTCATCCCTGGAGGTAAATCAATAGCAAACTCGAGTTCATGATCAGGAGGCAACCTCGATAGATCCTCCGGAAACACATCAGAGAATTCTATCACAACTGGTATATCCTCAAACTTTAACCCTCCCTCGTGTGCTTTCTTCACACAAGTTAAATACCCATAGCATCCCTCCTGTAGTAGTCTCCTCACTTGAATAGCCGACAATAACTTTGGTGAGGAGTGCACACACGACCCTACAAATCTGCACTCCTGCTCCCCAGGAGGTCTGAATACCACATCTTTCTGATGACAATCAATACTGGCGTAGTTGGCTGCTAACCAGTCCATTCCCAGAATTACATCAAACCCATGCATATCGAGAACCCCCAAATTAGCAAGCAATGATGAACGACCCACCTATTTTACCAAAATTATTTTTTTTACATTTAATATAATAATCCTGATAAACATAATCAACTTGGATCCATGGGTACCATGGATATACCCAAAATACAACTCGGATACCTAAGCAGTAGGAAACGTAAATTATAACATACCATACAACCAACCACAATACCAAAGTCCTACTAACTATTATATATATACAATAGTCCACAAAAAGACCAAATGTAGCCTAGCGTCACTTCCCAAAAATAAATCTAACCCTAGCTCATCAACTCACCCTTCTGACAGGGTAGCTCAGTGGGACTCTACTATCGTGGAGCTCTATCTGCTCCTCTACCTGGATTTCTTAAAATGTTTATATAGCTTGGGTAAGACACCTATCAGTAAGGGAAATAAACTAATATCAGTGTGTGACAGCATGAGTCTTTTCGTGTTATACATATAACAGTACATAAAACATATTTGACAAAACCGTTAGTATCATATCTGTATAAAACCTAATTTATAATAACATGGAATAGCATACTGAGTTTCTATACATAAAATCATCATATATAATTATACATGAAATAACACCCTGGATGGATAGCTGGCTGGTGTCATGTCTTACCCCCACATGACTAGGTTGTGCAGCTTGCAGGCGGGACCTAGCAATGGTTGGCCGACTACGCTAAATCAACATAAGTCTGTAAGTACGATGGGTCTAGCCCTCCAGGTCCGGATGCTAGAAGGACGCCTGCACTACCATAAAATGTGACGACCTGCTTAATTTCCTATTTTTTTTAAAAAAATATAATAAAATCAATATCACCAATCTCAACAAATCATAATCCACCTGGACCCATGGGTACCAGGGATACATCAGAAATACATCACAAAAGCCTATGCAGTAGGAAACATAAATCACAAACACCTCATTATACCATACATCACAATACTAGAGTTTCCACAATCATTGTTTATATATGTACAAAATACACAACCCAAAAGATATCTAGGGTCATCCCACAAAATACATCTGACCCTATCAAAACACTTACCCTTCTGAAAGGGCAGACCAAACGTACTAGATCAACGGGGCTTTACCCGCTCTCCTATCAGGAGCTCCTGAAATATTTATAAAATTTTGGGGCGAGACACCTCTCAGTAAGGGAAATAAACTAATACCAGTGTGTGGCAACATGAGTATTCCGTGTTATACATATACCATACATAACATATTCAGTAACTATTTTTTCAAATCTGGGAAAACATATATATCATCAAAACATGACAGAACATACTGTATTTTCGTAAACATATCTCATCTCATATAATAATAATACAAAAACATTCCTAGTAGGTTAGCTGGCTGTTGTAATGTATTACCCCCACATGATTGGGTTGTGTGGCCCAAAGGTTGGACATCGACCATCCAATCTCACACCACTCCGTATAGCAGCGTTAACATAGATATCATGATCATGATGACCATGGACACATAGCAACGGTACCGTGCAAGTGCTAGCCTAGACCAAGCCAACTAGGTTCTGATATCATATAACATATACTAAAACTATGATACACAGATATTTCATATCATTAATTATCAAATCAATCATATCATTTTGCTTATATACGTATATCATGAAAATCATCGACTCGTACGCCGGTATTTCACATTTTATCATAGCTCAGCCCGTACGCCGACAAATCATAGCACAGCCCATATGCTGGCAAATCACATCCATAGCTTGGCCCGTACACCGGTAAATCATACACATAGCACAGCTCGTATGCTGGCAAATCACATCCATAGCATGGCCCGTACATCGGTAAAATATATCCATTGCTCAGCTCATACGCTGGCAAATCATACACATAGCACGACCCGTACGCCGGCAAAACATATAAAAATTTCGGCCCGTACGCCGATTTTCTATTATAAAAATCCGTATTATAATCACATTTCCAGAAAACAGTATTTCATAACAATTTCTACTTATGCCACACTAAACAGGTTTTTCATATATTCAACATACCATCATTTTTAATAGTATTTTCCCAAATATAAATCATATATAAATATATTTATTTTCCTAAAATCAAATGCTATAATAATATACATATTTTTCATAAAATACTAGCTTAATTTATCCCCTTACCTGTGTCTTGAAAAGCCCCTAAATCAAACACTCCTACACTCGCAGGGTTCCCCATTCAACACCCTGGAAACAACATTCCCCAGAATTAAAGTTCAGTATTTCTACGCGTATATCACTTCCTACAACTGTCAATTAATCAAATACTGAGTAGAAAGCCTCACCATGGATTTGGGATGGTTTCCAACTTAGCTCCATCGACGATCCACTCTGGCAGACTTGCAGAGAACTTTTCCAAGAGCGTCGTAGTGGCTTCAGATCGTCGAACCGGCGAAAATATGGCCCGAAATCAAAGAGAGAAGGAGGAGGAACCGAAGGGTAAGAGAGAGAAAAGTTCTGCGCAGGAAATTTTGGCTAAAAATGAATTTTAGGCCTATTTAAATTGTGACCTTCGTCAACGAGCCACATCACCTCGTCGACGAGGTCAAGAGAAAATTCTTCGATGAACTCTCCCCTTCGTCGACGAAATTCAGAAATCCCAAAGTCATCCCCTCGGTATTTCCTCATTGATGAGCCACGTCACCTCGTCGATGAGTCCTGTAGAAAGTTCATCGACGAACTCCAACCCTCATCGACGAGCTCCTGTTATACCCTCATCGACGAGTCCCCTGTATTTGTCGACGAGGAGCTGAAAAATTCCTCGGGATTTATCCTTTCCAAAATGCAATGTTGTCAACTGCATTGCCTCTTACAACAAGTGGTAGCACTAACATATACATGATTATGATCATATAGCTACGATATCGTGCTTCCTAAAAGCCTAAACCAAGTTATTCGGCTTTTGATAACATATAGTAAATCTTAAATAACGATACATAGCTGTTTCACAAATACATTTGTCAAAATAATATTTTCATGTATTTTTGCATATCATAATGTATAAACCACAACCCTTACGCCGACATTTGTATTTTGTGAAACACGACCCTTATGCTGACATAATAAAATATGAAAACCACGGCCCTTACGTCGACATAGCATATCATATAAAAACCCTGATCCTTACGCTGGCTTATCATATAAAACCATGGCCCTTACAGTGGCATATCATATCATATAAAATCACGGCCCTTACGCCAACATATATTTAACATACATAGTTTGAAATCTCTGTATTGTTTCAATACCATACTTTAAACATAGTTCTCGTATCATGTGTAATATTTTCCTAAAAACCATAACAACATGCTGATTTTGAAAACATAATATTCTAATATTACATAAAATCATATAATTTCATATTCATGCCACACAAAAATGAATATTGTTCCATTCATAAATTTTACACAAAATCATAATCCTTGCTAAACTGTATTAAAATTGTTTTCCTGTTAACAACAGTATTTCCAAACTCAATTCTATAACATACATACATAATTTCCTTGAAAATAAAAGCTAAATATTAATAAATAATTTCATGAAAATACTGACTTAGTTTATCCCCTTACCTGACTTATAGAAAAACCCACAATTTACTCCAGAATTCCACTCGTGTGTTTCCAGGCTCAACACCCTGTAGTTGCATTTCCCCCTAACAAAACTTTAGTATAACCCATCTAATACCTGTCCTCAACACAGAAAAATACCAAATACCTTAATAAATATTAATATAATCAACTTAACCAAAATTTGGGATGGTTCCCAAGTTGGCCTCGTTGATGAATCACTCCAACAGATTCGTAGAAAATCCTCCTAATAGTAGCGTGACGGCTTCAGATCGTTGATCCGACAAAGAATCGGCCCAGAAAGCTAGAGAGAAGGTGAGGGTGGCAAAAATTTTAGAGAGAGAAACTCCACATACTAAATTTTATCGCCACAAATTTGGGTTCAACATATTTATAAAATCAAAACTCGTCGACAAGCCACGTCATCTCATCGACGAGCGCAAGAAGGAGGTTCGTCAATGAGCACTTACTCTTCGCGATGAATTTTAGGCCCTGAAACACCCCTCTCAGTAATTCCTCGTCGATGAGACGCATAACCCTATTGACGATCCCAATAAGTCTGTTCATCGATGAATGTGCTGCGCTCGTCGACGAGACCTTGTAGAAACCCTTAAAAAAACACTTTTTTATCTCCTTCTATATTATTTAATTACTATAATTCACTGGGTCTCTACAAATGACCTCCCCTGAATACTAATGGGACAATCCCTAAGTATTCTCCTACACACCACTACAACTCCTGTCAATGTAGCCACTAACAAACCGACATCCATTGGCTGAGCTTCTATTCCCTATATTTTGACAAACTCTCAGGCTATGAATGAATGAGTCGCCCCGTAGTAAAAAAAAATAATAGCTTTATATGAAAAAATAAAAATGGTACCTGTCACCACATCGCCTACTACCTCTGCATCTCCCGGTGTCAATGCATACACCTGCGTCGGGGCGATGTTCCCCTGTTGCTTGCCGCGGGGTGCTTGGTCGTTCCCTCGGTATGGTCTAGGAGCAGGCACATTGTTTAGATGCACATAGCAGTCTCGTGCCACATAGCTAGGTCTATTGCATCGATAACAGACCATCGCTCTAGCTTGACATATCCCTGAATGTCTTTTGTAGCATCGAGGGCAAGTAAGGGGCGCTAGATTACCCTAAGGAACTCAATGTCCCTCCACCTGTCGATGGCCCACATCATATCTCCTCCACTATCCCTGACTCATACTCACCTAAAATCCAGGAGGCGTGGGCCTCTTCCTCTGACCCTGTCCCCTTGTACCCCTCTGTCGACTAGTCTCTGCTACAATGGCTTTATCCACCAACTCTGAAAAATCTTATATCTACAAAACTGCCACCTGCTCATATATTTCCTGTCTCAGCCCTCTCTCGAACCTCTGTGCCTTCCTGAATTCATCAGGAATCATAAATGGGGTGAAATAGGATAGTTCCATGAACTTAGTAGCATATTGTGGCACTATCAAGTGACCTTGGATCAGATTCAAAAACTCTTCCATCTTAGCATTTGTAACGAAGGCGGGGAAGTAGCGGTCAAACAAGATCTCTTTAAATCATCTCCAGGTTAGTGTTACAGGTTCCAGTTTCTACTCCTCCAGGAGCTTCACCGCTGACCACAATCGCTCAGCCTCTCTTATCAGCTTAAATGTTGCATACTAAACTTTTTGTTCATTAGTGCAATGCAGTACTGTCAGAATCTTTTCAATCTCTTACATCCAATTCTCTACCATAATCGGATCGGCACTCCCTGGAAAAGCTAGGGGATTCATCCAGGTGAACTGCTCAATGGTGCAGCCCTGGTCTACTGGTAGACAACCCTACTCCCTAGAACTTTGTGCTATCTCTGCCATCACCTGTTGAGCCATGCTATGCTGGACTTGAACTGAATCACTAGCACCCGAGCTAGAATCCCCCATATGGCTACTACCTCCTGTGTTATTATTCCCGGGGTCTGTTGACCTTATAGGTCACGCCCTGGTTTTGATAATGACAAATACTCTTGTATCTAATGAATATATAGTTCATGTGTAGGTCCACATTGGCAGATACATTGACGGCACAAAGAGAAAGTGAAGCTGAAGACCAAATCTCTTTTTGTAATGCATTTCATATCTATTTGGTCTGTAATAGTAATTAGGATATTTGGTTTGCAATAAGCACACACAACACATGTATGATTTATCTCGTAAGCTCAAAACCAAATACGAACTAAAAGTGACCATAGAGAGACCTCAGGGGGAGACATTTGCACAAATGTCTGTTAGGCCCTTGAATAGGGTTCATATGTTTCAAAATTGGATCGAAATGCACACTTAGTGCACTTTTAGTCGACAGAACCAGGCAGTTCATTCTGCCCTGGTCGACCGAACCAGGCCTGCGTCAGCAGTTGACCAAGGCCTTGGTCGACCGAATTAGGTAGTTCAAAAAGCTCCGGTCGACCGAAACCTCCCTAGGTCAACATTTTAACCATCTGGTCGATCAAGCCACTTTTGTACTCCAACTACTTGGTCGACCGAGGGTCCTCGGGAGAAATCCCAACGGTCTGGTCGACCGAACCAGCTAGTTCAAAGTGGCCTGGTTGACCGAACCTCGAAAAATTAAGAAATCGCCCTCTCCTAGTTGACCGACCACTCAGTTCAAAATTTCCCTGGTCGACCAAACCATATGAGACTTGGTCGACGAAACATTTCTGGTCGACCGGACCTCTCAGGTTGCACCTAATTTTTACCACAGTTAAAATCTTTAAACAAGGTTAAAATGTCTTAAACGTCATTAAACTTTTCTAACAATCCCTAATAGGTCCCCAACGGTCAAAAATTCTGGTATGTTTATATATTCTCTTTCATTTGGGAGAATTAAGCATCGATTAGCAAAAAAAAAAAAAATCATATTTCTCTCTCAAGCTAAATACTCCCTACTTCTCATACTCTTGGAAAATCCACTCAAACTTACCTTCTTTATCCTTCTGTATGATTTGTAAGTGTATTGAGTGTTATTGTTTAGAGGTTTGCTCTCATTGTTTGAAGTGCTTTGAATTGATTTTCTTACGAGAGCACAACCTAAGTATACTTAGGAGGCTTTTCTAATAAGCCTATCCTAAGAAGACTTGTTAAACTTTCGAGTGTTGCATTCTTATTGCAACAACTTTGGAAGTTTGTATTTGTTTTTGGCTTGCAAAAATATTTTCAAAAGTACTCAAATATCTTGTGGTATTCATATTGATATATTTGTGAAAAGATATTTGTGTGTGTTATATTAATCTTTGTGGCAATATCCATTCAAGTCTATATCATTTGCTGAAATACAAAGATTACATATTTTTGCAAACCAAGCATATACACTATTCACGTGATTGACATATTCTGCTATTTGGGATATTTGAATCTTGCATGACATCTTTGTTTGAGCACCTTGATTGAGAACATCTTGAAATACAAAGATTGCTTATTGATACTCTCATGTACTCACTACACTGATAGAAAACATATTTGAGAGTTGAGATATCTAGACCACACAGAGCTTACATTTTAAATCATTTGTAGTGTATGTGTTTGTGCGCATTTGGAGTACAAATCTGCTTTACGTGAAAGCACCCTTATATTGTACCATTTGATTGTATATTTGAGAGATTCCAGGTGTGGCATGAGGGAGCGGTAATCTAGCCTAGTAAGGATTGGTGTAAAGGTTGAGGTCAGCCTTATGATAATTTGACCTGGTTTGTATAGGTGCCGCTCCACCTGTTTAAGTGAGCAAGTTATTGTGATAATCCTTGTGCTGGTTAGCCAAGGCGGGGACGTAGGCAGTTGGCTGAACCTCGATAACATATCTGTGTGTCACCCTTCTCTTTATTGCTTTCTAGTGCTTTTGTAATTGATTAAACTGCTTTATTTAATTTATGATATTATTTGCACTATATTGACCAAAGAATTGTGAACATACTGCTGTTAGGAAGAATACCTAGGGGATAGAATTTAAAAATACCAATTCACTCCCCCTCTTGGGATCACGGTAAAGCTAACAGGGTCCGTCTTGAAAATAGAACAAAACGATCTTAGAATTTCATTATGTTATTGTGATGATTAATATTATCTAGCTAAGAAAATAATTAAGCATTTCACCTTTTCATTGTAAGCATCAATACACAATCCAGACACAAAACCGTTGATGGTTTGGCCCAAAATCCCTCTTATATCCTTTTCTTATATATATACTTAACCATTTCAAGGGCCAAACCTCTAACCCATAAAATTCCGAACTATCCAACCAACTAAAGTCTCAAGTTCTGGTCTCTCAGCACAAAAACAAAAAACTGCCAATGGTTTGTCGTAATTTTCCAAAAACCGTCATCGTAGGAAAATCATAGAAGACCGTCAATGGATTCCTACTTCCAGGCTTCCAAACCAAAACCCAAGATTCAATCTAGTTTCCAAAAACGACTTACTAGATTCCTAATCTATCTATATCCTACCCTCATCAAAATCCATTCCTATACTCTGGCATTGCTATCCGCTGAAGTCTACCAAACCTAACAACCTAGGCTCTAATACCAAACTGTGACGACCCAAAAATTTTTCTACTTTTTTTTTTATGCATGAAACTCTAATACCATATATAAACCACCCGAGCCCCAAGTGGGTTATTGGGTACAACTATCCATGAGCTATATTACAATACAGAGAAAACATAATATACATACATCCCATATACAATATACATAGTATTACCATCATAATACAAAAGTACCTCTCTCCCAAAACCACCTATATTGTAACGCCCCAACCTAGGTCTGCCAGGGAGCACTACGTCTTTCCTCCTCCACCTGGACTAGACAACAGAGGGGCGGGCCTTATCGGACTAATTACTGGCTCCACAAACCAACACATGTCCTTTTTAGTGTGTTTTTATCCTCACTCATACACTTCCTGAGAAAACTTCCCAGGTGGTCACCCATCCCAAAATTGTTCCAAGCCAAGAACGCTTAACTATGAAGTTCTTATGGGAAATCTCCCAAAAAGAAAGGTGCACCTTGTTGATATAGGTAATAACATCTAGTCTTTTAAGCCTTTCATCTATGGGGTATCACATTCTTCCCCACTTATAGAACGCAACGTCCTCGTTGCGAACCCACATTTCCAAACCTAGGCGATGTGAATCTCATCACACTTTTGGCTGGGTGTTGGCTCTGATACCATTTGTAACACCCCAACTTGGGTCTGCCAAGGAGCACTGCGTCTCTCCTCCTCCACCTGAACCAGACAATAAGGGGGCGGACCTTAACCAACACATGTCATTTTTAATGTGTTTTTGTCCTCACTCACACACTCCAAAGAAAACTTCCCAGGTGGTCACTCATCCTAAGATTGCTCTAAGTCAAGCACGCTTAACTATGAAGTTCTTATGGGAATGCTCCTAAAAATAAAGGTGCACCTTATTGATATGGGTAGTAACATCTAGTGTTTTAAGTCTTTCATCCATGGGGTATCACATATATAACCCAAGGTACATAAACATATGTATGCACATATAAAATAACATTGTCTCACTGGCATTAACTTCAATCCCCAAAACCACTAATCTTGCTTGGAGCTCTCTAAGCTCATCTCTCTAGATTTCCTGAAATGTTGAAATATTTATTGGGGTGAGACACCTCTCAGTAAGTTGGAATAAATTATTGTCAGTGTGTGGCAACATGAGTTTAAATGAATCAAAACATGTTCATTAAATAAATAATTTAATTGAGAAATCATGAAATTTATACTCATATCCATATACATATATATAAATTTGCAACCATATATTTTTCTCTGAAAATATGTATGTGCTCAATACGTTTTCTTGGGTTCGAAACCCAATATGTCTATAAACACAGTTTCATCATGTTTGTAATTAGGTACCAACCTGAGTGGACATTCATATATCACCGCCATATAATCACCCACATGATCAAGTTGTGCAGCCCAAAGGCGGGACTTAGCCATGGTTGGCCCACCAGGTTAAGTCAAAACAATTCTCGTTTGTAGTACAACTAGCTCATTGCACCCAGGTCCGGACTCAGGGGTGGTCAACAACTGTTCGCAGGCCAAATCGACTTCTAATACCAACACTCTCCCCGAGTAGTGTGGTTCCACTAACTCGTTTCCTAACAACGGTACCGTGATCTTAAGCACATGACTGGTCCATCAGGGTTCTCATTTCCACAAGTTCCATAGTAATCTCAATATAAAAAATATCATGTCTGTATAAATCACATTTCTCCATATCAAAATATCGTGTCTGTATTTTTAATATTTCTCATAAGCTAGTATGTTGGCATTGGTGTGATCTCAAGAGAGGGGGTGAATTGGGTTTTAAAACATTTTGGCTAAATTAAGTATTTCGCCGATTCACCACAAATAATATCCTATCCAATATACACGTGTGTATGTAAAATAATAAAACGATAAATGAAGACATACACGTGTGCAGTATATCTTATTTAAATCAAATGTGTGTATGCAAATAATTATGACATCAAATAAACATTTATACACATACTGAAATTAAAGTACAGGAATTTAAATAAGATAGAGAGAGAGTGACACACAAATTTGTTATTGAGGTTCGGCAAAACCAACCTACATCCCCGCCTTGGGCATACCCCCAAAGGATTCCACTATCCCTGCTCACTTAAGTGAACGGAGCAAAATTCATTTAAATCATCTCCTTACGGTGTAAGGAAAACCCCAGCTTAATTATAAGGCTGAACCCAACTTGTCTCACTTACAAGGCTGAGACTCCCCAGTTCAATTTTTAGAGCTGAATTGAACCGGTCTCACTTACGGGGCTGAGACTCCCCAATTCAATTCCGGGTTGAACCTAACCAATACAATAAAAAAAATTTTTACATAATAATTCTTCTGAAAATACAAGCAAAGATGTACACGTTTAAGCTCATAAAATGCACACTCTAATATGATATGAAATCTGCTTAGTAGAGTAAGGGTGCTATCAAATAATTTTGCACAAACAAAATGTATATGAAAAATGAGTATTATTTTTTTCCTATAAATATTTTTACAAATAAAGAATATTTGGAGAATCTAGGGATTTAAGCTGAAGAAAATATTTGTGCTGTAAATAATTTTCTCTCCAAAAATATTTATCAAAGAAATAGCCGGGAGAAAACCTAAGCAATACTCTCAAAAATGTTTTTCAAAGATTAAGTGCCTAGTGAGAGTATGTGCAAATAAAATACCCTAAATAAAATACTCTCCTAAAAAATAATTTTGAAATAAATGCATAAAAGAGGGTTGGAGAGATTTGTATAAAAGATTTTGCCCCAAAAGAATGATTTTGACAATAAAAATGATTTGGAAACTTTGATTAACAAGGGGTTTGAGAGAAAATTTAGGCTAATCAAAATTGCTAATCTGGAGTAATGAAGGGGTATTTATAGATTTTTGAAAATTATAACCGTTGGGGATAAGCTCGATATTTTAAAAAAAGTTTAATTAAAAGTTAATGACGTTTTAGCGCTTTGAAAAATTTCCAACTTGAGAGGTTTGGTCGACCATATTAAAGGTTCGGTTGACCAAATTGACAAGTTCGATCGACTGAGGAACTTTTGAACTACAGGTTCGGTTGACCGTCTTATGGTGATTTTGAACCCTTTGAGGTTCGATCGACCAGGGCAGGTTCGGTTGACCATATTCAGAGGTTTGGTCGACTAGGTCTTATTTGAACTAAGGGTTCGGTCGACCAGGTTTTTGGGAATCAACCATGTGTCAATTCGATCGACTGTGTGGTGCAAGGTCATTTTAAAAGTGGCCAACTAAATAGTCAACTATTGACCCTGGAATGTTCGGTCGACCGAGGCTTCTATGTAGGTTCGGATTTGGTCGACTGAACACACTTAAAATGTGCATTTAAGTCTTGATTTTCATTTGAAGTCACCCCAGTTAACATAAGTTTAATTTCTAAGTTGTAAGGGACTTTTCATATGATGTGCAGCGACCTCAAGTCAATCTATGGTCATTGAGAGCTAACCCCAAAAATCTGATGTTGGTCGACCGAACCTAAGGTCACTCTACGGTCCTGTGACTCCTTATGATCAATCTATGCTCTTGTAAAATAACCATATCATGCAGGTGCATGCATTATTACAGACCAAAGATAAAAATAAATGAAATTACAATAAGAAATAAATGTCTTCTTCGTCTTTTTGCCTTTTTGACTTCATGGAATGCGTTTGATCGTATAGGCTTTAAGTCCTGCAAGCTTCTATCACAATTTCCTTATGTGTGTGTTAAATAAATGGACCTATTCATATGCTAAATACACACATAAAAAACATATGCTTTGTCAGCATCAAAATAGGGATCAGACTCAAAAAGCCAACACAATATAAATCACATTCTGTCATAAAATATTCCCACATGTTAAATATAAAATCACATTCTATCATTTCACCATATCTACCAGTATAAATCACATTTCATCGTAAAATAATCCCACATGTTAAATATACGGTAAAAAAAGCAATACTTATGCCACACAAATTTTAAGTAATATTTCATAAATTTGTAATTGCCCTGATAAATATATGATATTCCAAGACCAATATTTTCAAATTTTGGATACATTAGAAAAATCCTTTACATTATTATCCATTTCTCATGCTTTAAATTAATCTATTGATTCCCAAAATGCCTGACATAATTTATTCCTCTTACCTGTTTCTTGGAGGTATGCTTGTAGGAGTCCTGAAATAGTGCCTGCAACGTTCGCACAAAACCCTATATCCATATACTCTAATTTAATCAGCTCAACCTCAGAATAATAAGCATTTTAACATTTTCTAGGCCCACACATTCCCAATAACTGATTAAACTTTAAAACATTTTACTTACCCTAGTTTTGCAGTATTGCCTAGAAAGCCTAGATCACAAAACCGCTCCGGTTAAATTGTAGAGAAACGTTGCCAGGATATCGAAATGACATTTCTCCTTTGATAGATTCGGGCTTATATCGGGCGAAAAATCGAAGAGAGATAGAGAGAGAGAGAGAGAGAGAGAGAGAGAGAGAGAGAGAGAGAGAGAGAGAGAGAGAGAGAGAGAGAGAGACATGGTCGTAGCCTAAAGAGAAAGTGAGAGAAGAAATATTATAACCTAAAAAAAATGACTTGGAACCTATTTGTAGGGATCTATCCTTGCACAAAACTATCTGTCGACGATTTAGTTTTTAACCAAACCAATTTTTACTATTTACCCTTACCTGGCTACGGTAACTCAAAATTGTTGACGATTTCCTGAGCACCACCAAAATCGTGGACGGTTTGGCCTTGCACCAAACCAATTCCTCTTTCTTACTATTATTAGTATCATTTTCCAGGTCTTTACATAGGTGGCATGAGAAACAAAGAAAATTTGTGCATAATGCTCTTGCACATGTTCGAGAGTGTATTCCTTGTCTTTGAAGAAGAGGAAAGGTTGGTAGATGTTGCTCTTGTAAATATTGTTGTTTTATGGTGCCACTTAATGTCATCACAGTGTCAAGTTCGGTGCTATGAGCTTAGAACTTGTGACAATTGGTATCAGAGCTTGGTTTAGGGATGGCTAACTCAGGTTGGTGGAATCGTTTTGATCAGTTGGAGAATTTCCTTAGTTTTCTAAAAAGTGATGACATTGTTCCATTAGCGGTGCAATATAAGTGTTTAACTAATAAATTGGTTGATTTACGACAACAACATAGAATCGTTTTGATCAATTGGAGAATTTCCTCAGTTTTCTAAAAAGTGATGACGTTGTTCCATTAGCGGTGCAATATAAGTGTTTAACTAATAAATTGGTTGATTTACGACAACAACATCTTGATGTTGTTGCTATAAAGGTCTATTGATGGTCATTTTTTACCAAACAAATAATAACCTAGTTGAAGAAAATAAAATTCAAGGAAAATAAAGAGAACTAGAATTTTCAACTAGGTAATCGATCGACCACTTATGGGTAGTCGATTGGCCCCTTCTCTTCCCCATTTTTTCATGCATACGCAAAGATGGTTGGTGTCATTTAGACTCAGTTGTACTGGTCCCCTTGGGGGGGAGGGTCGACTGGTCCAATGCAAATTTGAAAATTTGAATTCTTTGCTCATAATTGGTTGATTGTTTTGATTGTGCCACGTGTCCTAATCGATGTCACATATCAGGCAAACAATGAGGACGTTGGTAGTTATTTGAGCTTGAATTTGAATTTTTAAAATTCAAACTTATTTCCCTTTAACTTTGCATGGTCTATAAATATACTATGCATAAAAAATTTTAGGACACACCTACAGAAGTGCATAATGGCGAAAACTTAGAAGATTTTCGTGTATGCTGGGAAGAGATCTCTAATTCCCAACATTTTTGTCATTTTATCATCTTTCTATATTTATATTCCTTCCATCATTTTTATAATGTGAGAGTTTTTTCCCCTCTAATCTATGTTGGAAAGCAATCTTTAGGTCACTCATACATCTCCTTTTTGGCGTTCATTTGCATATCATTCGATGGGGATCAATATGTCATACCTCTTTCTTTTGCTAATTTGGTGACACACGGACGACCTCCTGATGTCCACTACTTTGCCTACATAGTGACAAGTGGAAGACCTCCACATGTCCACTATTGTTTATATCTATTTTATAGGAACACATGGGATCAATTGAAGATCGTCTACTTCTTGTGATTAGAAGACTTTCTTTGATGGATGACTTTATCATGTTGACTGTATATTTTTCTTGGATATGTTATTTCAAGATTATTAGATGCTTGAAGACCATATTTGACGACTCAAGTGAAGTATTGAAGCAAAGTCCAACTCAAGATCCATGTGGGCCCCACATGACTTGTAGGCCCCACACAATTTTGGCCTTCCTTTTAGAATATGTTTGAATTTTAAATTTGAATTGTACTAATGCAAGACAACTAAGCTTGAGTTGTATACCTATGAGTTGGAGTTCCTTGCCTTTTTGTAAGTATTAATTGTGTTAGGTTGAGAGTTGTTGAGAATGTTTAATGCTTTATCTCCCATGCTATGCGTATAAATAGCCTTCTCATTGTAAGAACAAGGACATAAAAGATAGAGTTGAAGTTGAATATAGAAGAAGCATTTCTTTGCTTGAGCTTGTTAAGCTTGTTCCTTTCCTTGTGAGTGAGTAGTGTGAGGCTACAACGTTCTCTTCGGAGATCAAGTGGTGAGAGACCACTAATCTATCCAGCGACTCCATCATTCCCATCTCCATATCCTCCCTCTTACGGCCTCCATCAACACCATACGACCACCACCAACATACACCCCCACGGCCACATTCCCTGCACTCCATAGTTACGTTTACATTAGTGTTTCAAAGCTTGTACAAAGGACCTAAGATGTGATCTAATTACGTGTGGAACAATGTCAAGCCATCCAAACCAATCTCTTGGTAACTTTAGTACTTGTGTTTGAATCCTTTGCTATATTTTTGAACCCTTGCTAGTATATTAAAATCACATCTTTGAATAACCCAATTGATCCATAGATTGCAATATTGGTACTTGCTAGTTAGAATCAATTGTATGAATATTAGTTTTCTAACATAGAACTTATATTCTTGAATATTCAAAATAGCAACTTTTCAGCATATAACTTGATTCCTTTGTGAAAGAACCAATTGGGACTTAATTGCTGGATAAGTCATACACCTTTTCAAAAATTTTTGAACATGTGAAATAAAACATGATTTATTGTGTTTATGTTCGAATAATTAAATTCTTAATTTAAAGTGTTTAAGTGTATGTGCTTGTGTGAGGGTTGAACCGTAGGACATAGGTTGACCAATCCCGTCCTACATCATCATGGTATCAGAGCCTAGGTTGAATTAGGCGAACCCTCTAAGTCCCAACATCTTCATTTTTCTACCGCTGAATTGATGTGCAATTTTCTCTATAAAAAACTTCCCATTTTCAAAAAGGTGAAACACAAAAGTTGTGGAAATTATTAGTTTTCTTTTGATACCAAGATCGCCCTATTTGGAGTACTCTAGAAAAATTTATGCCCTAAATATTGAAGGGAATTTGCGAGTGAAATTGCCCAGCAGCTCGCAGGATTTTAGTACTATCAGAAATCGTCGATGGTTTTTGGAAAACAGGCGACGAATTTTTCCCAAAATAGCCTACCCACATTCTGAATCTTGGATATTTGGATTTTAGTTAGGTTAAGTTCACCCTTGCCCCCACTTTGTATGACCAAACACCATTCCAAAGGGCTGCCCTAGTGTTGTCTAAATCCTTCCCCAACCCCTAGGATGTCTACTCAAGTTGGGAATCCTTAGCGAGGTCGTAGGATTAATATTGAGAGAGGGACACCTATGCCTACTAGAGAAAGACCTTCTCTCCCTCCACAAAGCCGAGTGAATCGCCAAGATGACTTTTCTAGGAGACCCCCACATCATGAGCCCTTTGCCCAACATTGGGATGATGAGGACTATAACGTTGATGACTTTCATGTTAGGAGATCTTACCAAAGGGACCATCGTGATCCTTACAAGGATGTAATGAGGCAAGTGAAGGTTGAAGCCCCCACCTATGATGGGCAGATGGACCCTAAAGTCTTCCAAGATTGGTTGACTAGGATGGATTCCTATTTTGATTGGTATAAGATGACTAACCCTCATTTGGTTAAGTTTGCAAAAATGAGGTTAACGGGGCAAGCCAAGCTCCATTGGATGAATGTTGAAAGGCAAGAAGTAGACCCATTGAGCATTGGAATATTATGAAGGATAGGTTAAGGGAGAAGTATGTATCCCTTAGCTATAGAGAGCACCTTATGGATCGGCTTTACAACTTGCCCTAGGGTAGCATGACTGTTTCAAAATATATGTGTCAATTCGACGAGTTGTCTATAAGATGTGGTGTCTATGATACTATTAGTCAACAAATCTCCCAATTTTGCAGAGGATTAAATCCTAAACTAAAAAGAGAATTGTTTCCCCATCACATTGACTCACTTGAGCACTATGAGCAAATGAGTAAAGCTTCAATAGGAAGGAAATTTGGAAATACCTCCACTGACACTTATCAAAGAAAGGCCACATCGTATGAGAAGACTAGGACCACCAACACGGGTCAAGTAACTTCTAGAGGTAGCAATCCCACAGTCCAACAACCTATGGACAAAGGAAAATCACCCATGACTGGATCCTCTCGCCATAGTTCTAGCAGTGCGTGTGCTTTAGGTGCCATAATTTCCAAACAATGTCCCACTAGTAACTTGGCACTTGATAGGGAAGATGGTGAGAAAAAGAAGAAGGAAAAGACAGAAACTAGTGGGTAATCCTTGACTATTATAAGTGAAAATCAATTTGAACAGGAGAGTCAAAATACTCAGGTAGTGAATGAGATTGTTACTAAGGTGACTGAAACGTCTCTTCTTGAGCTTAACACACCACTGGAAGTATCACTAATACTTTCCAAGTTTGAGAATGACATTCCTGAACCACCTAGTGAGTCATCTGTCATGAGAGACAATCAACATATCACTGACCTTGTTCCTTATTCATCTCTGCCTCATTTACCACATCATAGAGTGAACCCAATAGAACATAAGGAGCTGAAACAAGGGAATGAATTAAAGGAGCATAACTTTATTCAGAAGAGTTTAGGTCCACTTGTCTGCCCTACTTTCCCTTACGCCAAGGAAGATAACACTTTGAGCACATGCATCGATAATTAAGCAAGCAACAAGATTGTCATTGAGAATAGGTTTCTCACAACCATTGTTTCCAAAAGAGATGTACAACTCATAGGTTACTTCTTGAAAACCTTGTGGACTATGCTAGGCTTGTATTATAGTGCCAATCAGTCTTTTAGTGCTTACTACCCCCAAACCAATTGCCAAGTTGAAGTAGTGAATAGGAGCATTAGGGACCTATTGAGATGTTCGGTAGTTGAAAACATCATAGCTTGGGATTTATACCTTCATGCGGTTAATTTTGCATTTAGTAGCTCAATGGATAGGGTTGTAATACTCATCCCATTTCAGGTTATGACATGATACAGTCCTAGGAAGTCCATAGATCGTATTCCATTACCACTTAAGTCTAGAATGAGTGAGTCGACTAACGCTTTTGTAAAGCATATACACAATCTACACTCTAAAATAAGAATGAAGGTTAATTTGAATTTTGAACATTATAAATCTACTGTTGATATACATTGCATGTTGAAACAATTTTCAAAGGGTGATGTGGTTATGATCCGTATTCGTCCTAAGAAGATTCCTGTAGGAAAGGTGAGGAAGTTACATGCTTAATTAGATGGATCATTTCAAAATTTTTAAGAAAACTGTGTCCGATGCTTATATGCTTAATATTCTTGTTGATTTTAGCATAAGTAATGTGTTTAATGTTGAAAATCTAACCCTTTTTCTTGAAGTAACATCTTTTGTGGAGCCTTCAAATTCAAACCCTGCAGGTGATCCTACTCAATTTTCAACTCCCCATGAACCTCCAACCAAAAAGCTTCCTTTACCTCCACCTTTACCCATACCAAAGAACTTTGATAAAATTACAGAGATCTTGGATGACAAGACAACATTCATACAAGCAGGATCATACCAAAATTTCTAGGTCAAGTGGATAGACAAGTCACTTTTCGAGAGGAGCTATATAATTAAAGGAGGCCTCCTTCATCACAACCTGGAGTTGTATTCCCAGTAAATCACTTTTAATTCTTCAGAGAAGAATTCTTTTGGGCCTAGGAGAGATGATGGGGATCAATATGCCATACCTCTTTCTTTTTCTGATTTGGTGACACATAGACGACCTCCTGATGTCCACTCCTTTGCTGACATGGTGACGTGTGGATGACCTCCAGATGTCCACTATTGTTTATATCTATTTTACAAGAACACATGAGATCAATTGAAGACCGTCTACTTCTTGTGATTGGAAGACTTTCTTTGACGGAAGACTTTGTTATCATGTTGACTTTATATTTTGTTTGGATATGTTATTTCAAGATTATTAGGTGCTTAAAGACCATATTTGAAGACTCAAGTGAAGTATTGAAGTAAAGTCCGACTCAAGACCCTTGTGGGCCCCACATGATTTTGGCTTTCCTTTTAGAATATGTTTGAATTTCAAATTTGAATTGTAATAATGTAAGACATCTAAGCTTGAGTTGTGTGCCTATGAATTGGAGTTCCTTGTTTTTTGTAAGTATTAGTTGTGTTAGGTTGAGAGTTGTTGAGAATTGTTGAAAGTGTTTAATACTTTGTCTCCCAGGCTATGCCTATAAATAGCCTCCTCATTGTAAGAATAAAGACATAAAAGATAGAGTTGAAGTTGAACATGGAAGAAGCATTTCTTTGCTTGAGCTTGTTAAGCTTGTTCCTTTCTTTGTGAGTGAGTAGTGCAAGGGTACAACGTTCTCTTCGGAGATTAAGTGGTGAGAGACCACTAATATATCCAGCAACTCCATCATCCCTATCTCTATCTCCTCCCTCTTACGACCTCCATCACACCACACGACCACCACCAACATACACCCCCACGTCCACATTCCCTGCACTTCATAGCTACATTTACTTTAGTGTTTCAAAGCTTGTATGAAGGACCTACAGTGTGATCTAGTTACGTGTGGAACAATGTCAAGTCATCCAAACCAATCTCTTGGTAACTTCAGTACTTGTGTTTGAATCCTTTGCTATATTTTTTGAACCCTTGCTAGTATATTAAAATCACATCTTTGAATAAACCATTTGATCCATAAATTGTAATATTGGTACTTGCTAGTTAAAATAAATTGTATGAATATTAGTTTGCTAACATAGAACTTATATTCTTGAATATTTGAAATAGCAATTTTTCAGCATATAACTTGATTCCTTTGTGAAAGAACCAATTGAAATTTAATTGCTAGACAAGTCATACACCTTTTCAAAATCCTTGAACATGTGAAATAACGCATGACTTATTGTGTTTATGTTCGGATGATTAAATTCTTACTTTAAAGTGTTTAAGTGTATGTACTTGTGTGAGGGTTGAACGGTAGGACATAGGTCGACCAATCCCATCCTACATCATCAATTTTTTTTTTGCCCTTTTGCTTATTTAACAATATAAGTTGTCATGATTGATTTTGCATGATTCCTATCAACATGTGCGGATTGGGATTTGACGCCTTGATGGGTATGACAATCTAAAAATGTGTTTATGGCCTTTATCTTGCACTTTGTAGGTTTACGGAGTCGCCACTAACCCCCTTTTTTTCTAGGTGTGGTTAAGTTCTCCTAATTACTATCGATTAATTGGTTTAACTAATCCTAGGGTCTAAGGAACCAATAGTGTATGGTTTACATTTTAGAGTCGTGTTAAGAGTTCAGTTATGCGAGTGGAACGTATTAGCACCTCGACATATCCATTCTTTCTAATGGTACCATGATAACTTCAGGATGTTCAAACATTAATAAAAAAAAATGGTCTTTGAATCTTTAATAAATCAAGTTACCTTTCCTTTTAGTATTGTTCCACCGTACAATTGTTAGGCAACCCATCATAATTTTATGGCTTCCCTCACCTCAAGAACCACATGAAGGATAGTAAAATGTTGCTTCAAAGATCCATCATTAGATTTTTTTTTTCAATTAAGGTTTATGATTTTGATCAAGATGATTCCATTCCAAGTCTCTAAGTGAATTATGTAACATATTCTATTGTGGTCAATCCCAATGTATACTAAGTGTACAATCGCATTGCTTGTAAAATATGCATACAAATGCATTCATGCCTTATGTAGAACAATATGGTCTCAAGGTTGAGGAAGAGTGTTTAGTGGACATTAATAACCATGTCTATAATATTATTCCACCTTACAACCATGGAGTACCTCATCACAGTTGTGAGGTTTCCCTTACCTTAAGAACCACATAAAGGACATAAACATGCCACTTCAAAGATACATTATCAGATTCATTAAGTAATGTTTATAGTTTTTATAGTTCCTAAACATCCAAATCATCCCAAAATCAAATAAGGATTCTAGCATTATTTAACAAAAAGCCTCAATCACATCATAGCAAAACAATATCACATATCATTGAGGCACCACATGCAATTCAACTTGACATGAGTCTCTATAAAACAAATCAAATAAGAGTGTATTTCCATGTGAATGAACTGCATTCAAACTCAATTAGATCATCCCCACATTCATAAATCGAGAGTCGCAAATGAAACAAGACTTCAAGTGCCTTTACGACTTATGTTTCTTATGCTTTTTGATCCTCATACTCAAACTAAGATGCAAGTAAATTCCAAACATTTTTAAAATTTTACAAAGCACATTGGAAACACCTCTATAAACTTTTGGCATTTTTCATAAAAATGTTGCAATTTTTATAATTTTTTGACAATTTATAATGGGTAAAAATGAAGAAAAATACAATAAAATTCAATAATGAAATATCTGAAAATGAAAAAAAATTGTCTTAAAAAACCCCTAAATATTGGAAATGGATTCCCTAAATATGTCAAGCAATAAGCTAAATGAAAACCTAAAAGAAACTATTTTAATAAATTAGAAACATCCAAATTAAAGAAAAATAAAATAAAATAAAAAATGGCTTTGAAAAAAAAGATTTTTTTTCCTAGATGCCACTATTTTAGAACTTTTTTTGCAATTTAAAAATGTTTTTATTTATTTTTAAACTTAAAATAGATTTATTAAAATAAATAAAAAAAATAAAAAATAGGTGTGGACCAATCGATCGATTTGCATGGACTGGTCGACTGATCTATTTTAAAACAAATTGTGAGCCCTTTTAGTCACCTTCCTTGATGAGGGTTTCGGTGATGCCACCATTGCCCACCTTTGCCATTCCAACCGCCCTATCATTCCAGTCACCTTGGCACTGAAAATCGGCAACTTTTGCCGCCATTCAACCATTTGATATCCCCCAACCACATTGGAACCTCCAAAATATGGTAAAAGCCCCCAAAATAGCCTTCCTTCTTAGAACACTTTTTTATAACTTTCTCTTCTCCTCTTTCTTCGGTCGGCCATGGCCTTCTGCTACTTCTCTCATCCCTCTTTCTCTCTCCAAATCAACCAAACTGCTCTTCTTTAATCTTGCCACAACCTTATAGTAGGGAAAACATTGCACTTAAGCTATAAAACTCGATCTTTGTCAAATAACAAGAATAAAAGCCCTAGTTTTGAAGCAAGATTACCTTTATGCATGTACTAAGATATCTAATTAACCATTGAACTAATCTTGAGCATACAACATGCATGAATTCAATAAAGATCAAAGATTGTGGATGTACCTTGTGTTTTTGGCGTTTTAATTCTTTGAAAAATTGGATAAATCAAAGGCCAACCCATTTATTTTGTTAGAATAATATCCTCTTTCTCCTTCCCTCTCCTCCTCCTCTCTTTCTCTTCCTCTCTATCTCTCTCTAGCTTTCTCTAGCTTGAATATATGTGCCTCATTCTATGTTCCCTTGTGATGAGTGTATGCACCTCTATTGTGCCCCCTTGAGTTAATATTTAGCTACCCTATTATAGAGAAAAGGGAGCTTAAGTATTGCCTTAATTTCCATCTTACCGAAAAACCCACCCTTTCTCTTAAAAAAGATTACTCTCCTTGTCCTAACAAGGTGTTTGGGAAACACCCAATATCTATCATGTATTGAATTCCAATTAAAACAAGGATAACGCCTAATTTTAACTAATAATGACTCCAAAACATAAAATTAAGGCTTCAAAGTATTTTGGTTGCTCAATTTACATACTATAGAACCGAGAGGGAGAATAACGTTATAATTGACTATTGTAGATTTAAATTCACCCCTAATTGCTTATAAATTTCCAAACTAAACTAGATTTTGGTTAAATTGACCCTAGACAAAATAGGGTGTCAATAACTACCTATTTTTATATGTTTTCTACCATGAGTACTTAGGATATTTCCTCCTAAGACTCATATAGTAGGAGATACATAAAAATGATGACCACTATTTTGGTTGCAAGGGTAGTTTAGCAATCATGCAAATAAGCACTGGAAGAAGACATATGTTGAGAAGGTTCAACCAATAAGCTACACTTGATTATGGCAAGATGCATAGACTAAAATTCTTAGATGGAATGGGAGGGAAAGCATACGATCGATGTGGAAGTGTAGCCAAAAAGGACTATTATTAAGTCAATTGATAATGTTGGCCTAACAAGGCTTAATCTCATTTTGATGATAACAAATTAAGGTACTAATTGTGCTTTCAAGATTAAATTTCAGATATTATAGTTTTCACAAGCACAATGATTGAACCTGATGAAGATTGACTATAGCTCACCTTAAAGTTACAAGTCATGAAGAATACAAGTTTAGTGAAGCATTGATCAAGCTTGGACGATGTCAAAGCCATACTACATGAAGACATAGGATTTAAATGTATTCAATATTTTTTAGAGTCTTATATAAGTACTTTTAATCTTCATATTTGTGACTAAAGCTCTTAGGAATTAATACTAGACTTAGAGACCTGCTTATGAATCTAGAAAATATTTTTACAAAGTCCAAAATACTTTTCAAAGTAAATACAAACACGTTTTGGAATCAAAATATGAAAACACTGAGTTATATAGTGGTCAGGCGACTGAGACTTATTGTTCAGGCAACTGATATTCTATTGCCGGTGTAAAAAGAAATCAGAACATGGTCAGGCGATTGAACTGCTACTGCCTGTTCTAGAGCACTTATTTTAAATAGTTCAAATGATTGAACGTATAGTTTAGGCGATTGAAGTCTGTGTTTTAAACTTTCAAACAATGATGATTTTTTTCCAAAATTGAAAAATATGATTTCCAAACTTGAGGAAAACAACTAGATTTCTTCCTAAACTATATAAGAGCTATTATCTGCGAATTAGGGAACCAATACGCACAAATACACAAGCATACTTATGATTATACTCTGAATTATTTCTTGAAAAGCTGTTGTGCGATTTTTTCAAAGCCCTAATTGTTTTTCTGATTTCTCTTATGAAATTCTTATACTACAAATCAGAAACCCTTTGATTTATTATTGAGCTTCAATTACATATTGTTGATTAAGAGTGCATAGTGTTTATTATTGTACAAAATCTGCTCTGCTGTGAGAGTATTCAAATTGTATGAACAAATTGATTTGCTGGTTTTGCAATCAGACGACTCGGGGATGGAGTTATTGCCTAGCAAGAGGGTATTCTCGTCAAAAAGGGGCCTTCACCTTTCAACAAAGAGAGGCTGCTCCACCTATTGAACGGAGTGGGTAAAGTAAAATCCTCATAGCAAGTTGCTTAGGGTAAGGACGTAGGTGATAAGTTGAACCTTGTAAAAATTCATGTGTTCAATCTTCTTTCCCTAACTCTCTTTAAATTTTGCACTTATAAATTGTTGTGTATGTTTTAAAGTTATTGGGAAAATATATTGAATGGTGAGATTTGATTGAGTTTACTTTGAGCAATTAAATTGGTTTGTCAACGATTTGTATGGTTAAAGTTTCCAGTTGAAATTTAGACAAGTGCTGAAACTCTGAATTAAATTTTGGTTAGTTGAGGTAAAGTTTTTGGTGGGTTGATTGCGTAGACATAAAAAGCTTACTTGCTTGAGTTGCATGATTGAATCTTGACTTAAATACATACTTACTCATTATTTCATATAAACCTTAGATTCGAGAAAACCTGTGTCCCCTGTAGCTGATCAAATAAATCATCGATGCAGGGAAGTGGGTATTTATTCTTGATAGTCACTTCGTTAATTTCTCGGTAGTCGATGCACATTCTCATCGACCTGTCCTTCTTTTTCACAAACAATACCGAAGTTCCCTAGGGTAACATGATGGGCTGAATAAATCCCTTGTCTAATAGTTCTTGCAACTTGTCCTTTAATTCTTTTAATTCCATCGGTGTCATTCTGTATGGAGCTTTCGAAATCAG
Source organism: Malania oleifera (assembly GCF_029873635.1). Lineage (NCBI taxonomy): Eukaryota > Viridiplantae > Streptophyta > Magnoliopsida > Santalales > Ximeniaceae > Malania > Malania oleifera. The sequence goes on from NC_080428.1 coordinate 16,269,316, forward strand.
CGCTGTCCTTGGAACTAGATCAATAGTAAACTCTACCTCACGATCAGGAGGTAGTCCCGGTAAATCCTTAGGAAAAACATTTGGAAAATCCTTCACTATCGGGATGTGTTCTAACCTCAACTCCCTTTTTGATATCTCCTTCACACAGGCCACATATCCTTGACAACCCTCTAACAACAATCGCCTCACCTGAATGGTGGATAACAACTGTGGTGGGGTACGCACACATGACCCACAAATCTGTACTCTTGTCCCCCTGGAGGTTTGAACACTACTTCTCTCTGATGACAATTTATACTAGCACAGTAAGCAGCTAGCCAGTCCATCCCCAGTATCATCTCAAACTTATGCATCTCTAAAACCACTAGATTAGCTAGTAAAAACATCCCTTGAATGCATACTAGACAGTTCTCGAGTACCTTTTCACATATCCCCATAGCCCCCGCCGACGTAGTCACTAACAAAGGGACACCTAACTGCTAGGCTTCTAACCCATAAAATTAACAAACTCTCGGGTGATAAAAGAATGAGTCGCTCCTGAATCAAAAAAAGCAATAGCTTTAAATGACAGAATTGAAATTGTACCTATCACAATATCTCCTGCCGCCTCAGCATCACCCGGTGTCAATGCATAAACTCGTGCTGGGGGGATATTCCTCTGCTATCCACCCTAGGGTTCCTGATGACCTCCTCAGTATGGTTTATAAGTAGGCGCAACAACTGGTGGTGGTCGGCAATCTCTCACCATATGCCCAAGCCGATGGCACTGATAGCATATCACCTCCTTGACCCGACACTCCTGGGTGTCTCATGTAGCATATGGGACAAAAAGGGGGCATCTGCCTGTCCAGTACTACCTAATCTCTCACTCCTTATCTCCGTCTTCCTCTGCTCTCCTGCCTCCTCCAAGGCCCCCAGCTAGACCCTGCCTAAAAATCTAAAGGCACAAGCCTCTTTCCCTAGCTCTGCACTGCTGTGCCTCTTTGAAGACAACTCTCAATCACTACAACTCTATCCACAACCTCTGCAAATGTCTTGGCCCAGAAGCCTATAACTTGGTCAAACAGACTCTGTCTCAAGCCCTCCTCGAATATACTTGCTTTCCTTTCCTCATCCGGTACCAAATATGGAGCAAACTGAGACAATTCAATGAATCTAGCCGCATACTGCTGTACTATCATCGGTCCTTGTGTCAAATGTAGAAACGCTGCCTTCACACTCCAAATGGTAACAGGGAAGTATCTCTCAAAAAAATCTCCCTGAAATGGCTCCATGTCACCACTACAGGGTCATGTCTCTACTCCTCTAATAGTCTCGCTGATCTCCATCAGCGCTTTGCCTCCTCTGTCAGCTTAAATGTCATAAACTGTACTTCTTGTGCATATGTATATAGAGGAAATGCCAATATATCCTCTTTATACTGGACCCGGTTCTCAGCCACAGGTGTGTCAGCTCCTTTAGAGAATGATGGGGGTCTTATATGCGTGAACTGCTCAATCATGCAACTCCGCTCCCCTGAACCTCTAGTCATCTCTGCCATCACCTACTAGGTAACACTACGTAGTACAACATCAGGATCTTCGCCACCCATACTATATGGTCCTGCATCATCACCCCCAGCATGTGCACTACTACTTCCTGGATCCATCCTGCAAATGGTATAAAACTATCTTAGAACTCTATCATCATAACTCATTAACACACCCGACACACTAAAACCCACAAAATATTCCGCTACAAACATTTCTCTTAACATACTCAATCCCCATTTAAGATTCAATCCTACCACTTAGAAACAAAAATCGGGGATAGTATCCAAAATTTTCCATAAGTCGTCACCCTAGGAAAAACACAGAAACAACCATGGAACTCCTACCTCCAGGTTGCAAGACAAAATCGTTAATTTTAGTCTCATCCTCTAAAAATAACTAACTCATATCTCAATCTACCCATTCACTATTTTCATCAAAAGCCATTCCTATGCTCTGGTATTGTATTCTGCTGTTTACTAAAGTCTGCAAAACCTAGTAACCTAAGCTTTGATACCAAACTGTGATGCCCTAATTTTCATACCATTTTTTTCAATATAAACAAAATATATAAATCACATATCGGCCATGTCAACACCTCTGGTACCATTTATACATAACCCGACCCGAAGTGGGTACCCGGTACACAACCATTCTTATATACACAAACCTAAGAATGGAAGTCATTACATATATATATATATATATATATATATATATACATACCACAGCGACAACACATACCAGAGTACTAATTCATCCATATATACATGTTTAACACATTCCCAAAAAGAAACACAAAATACTCTAGGGGAATTCTCCATCCCTAGCTCAGAACACTCACCCTGTCTACGCAGGGTATCAGTTCTCCTCTATCTCGAGGCTTTATCACCTAGTCTACCTTTGTAACGACTTGCTTACCTTACTACATAATAAATCACATATAATATAGTCAACCCGAACCCGTGGGTAGTGAGGATACACATGTCATACACAGCAGAAACCTAAGCAGTAGTAAAATAAATTACATTCACCAAACCATATAGCGCATAATACCAGAGTTAACTACAATCCACAATAATACTGTGTTTATAGGATATGATAAGCTCAATGTAGTTTATATGTCTACTCTCAAAAATAATGCAAGTATAGCAATCAGCACGTGAGCGTGTATGTGTTAGGATCTTTGTGTTAAGATAATAATATCAATCACAAAGTGCAGCAACAAAGATCTTAAGCACACATGCAAATATCTCAAAAAATATTTTTCTCAAAATCAACCACAAGAGATATTTGAAATCAGTTTGTAAAAATTCTTTCACAAACAAACACAATACAAGCTCTCGAGTATTGCAATGATAATGCAAAACTCACAAGCTTTAAAGAGTTTTCCCAAGGAAGACTTATTAACAAAGTCTCAAAGAAAAACTCAAAGCTTACTCTCAAATAAAATCAATCTCAATCAAACACAATCACTGAGAGTGTAAGCTTTACAATATAATCTCTAAAACACTTACAAAACGATTTTTGCAAGAAGGATGAGTAAGAATGGAAGTGGTGAGCTTGAATGTGAAAAATGGGGTGTTGGAATTTCAGAGAGAATATTGCTAATGATGCTTGGTAATTGAGTACTAATCAAACCAAATAAGGGAGTATTTATACACTCCAAAAATTATAACTGTTTGGGACACATTCGGTATTTTGGAAAAAGTTTAAGGTTAATAAAAATTAACCTTATTTTACCTCGGTAAAAATTGGGCCAACTCGAGGGTTTCAGTTGATAGAGCCCTAGGTTCAGTCGCCCGAATAGACACATGAGAAAAAGGCAATTTTGAATTTTAGGTGCTTGAAAAATGGTTCAAGTAGCTGAATAAGGCGATTTTCCAAACTGTCCGAGGTTCAGTCACCCATCCTCAAGTTCAGTCTGCCGAACTTGCATTTTCGATTGCCCGAGGGTATTTTAAATGTAAGCGTTCGGGTGCCCAAGTTATTGGAAAAGGTCAGGGTAAATGTTCAGTTGACTAAAGATGCTAAGGTCTTTTTGGTTCAGTCGCCCAAAGTCAAGTCAACTCTCTAACTTTTCCTATGTTCGGTCGACCGAGGTGTTTTAAACACCAAGGTTCGGTCGCCTAAAACCTCACAATTTTAGGACCTAAGTAAAATATGTTCCTCTAATTGCATATTTGAAAGTGGGGACTTATTCTATGTGTATGTGCAAAGTCCTAGGGTCTTTCTAAGGTCTTTGAGCTTATCAGTTCCTACATGCATGATATGCATCAATTATTACAGACCTTTCTAAATTAAATATTACGAACCCAAATTGAAGAGAATATAAATTACAAAGAAAATAAATATTCTAGGTCTTTATGTTCTTCAAGTCACCTCATGCCATCATATGATCTTGTCAATATGATATTGCACATAAACTTGACAGACATTATATACCGAAGCATTTGTCATAATCAAAACAGGGTATGACCAATAAGGTCAACAAGATATATGAAAACCATACCCTTTAGGCTATGGTAAATTTAAACTAATTTGATAATTAGCATTACTTGCTTTGTTTTGCGTTAAACAAGTTCAAACTAACCACGTTATTTATTAGTTGAGTTGTTTTAACTAATATTTGGAATTCCATATGAATTATTTGTGGTAGAAGGGGCTTATTTGAAAGCAAATTATGAGGACTATGCTAAAATGTAAACAACATAAGAATTGGGGCAAAGAAAAAGGAAAAAATAGGGTATGTTGAAACCACCTAGCAGCACTACAAACTAGCGGTAGCCAACTAATAGCTCAAATTCTCCTGGGCTGATATGCAAAATTAGTGCCAGAGTTTGTGGAGTTAGGACTATCCTCTTTCCCCTAACCTCAATGGTTAGTACATTTTCTCCGTGTATCATATTCGCATAAAATATTTTCATTAAGTTAGGGTACAACCCTTTTGATTAGTAAACAACAAAGTTCTTCTAGCCAATTTCTTGAAACATCGACAGGATGTTGAGAAATTCGGAACGAAAGAAGGATGTATCAAGAATTTTACCGAAGATTGGTTCCATAGAACAAAGATGTGTTCGGTATTGATGCTTTAATGGAGGAGTTACGAGCCATTGTTCGATGTTCCCATCATCTCTCCCTGAAGAAGCACCTCGGTTTGCCGTAGTTTTGGCGCGAGGCATCTTGATCGTAAAGGAACAAACGAACCAACCAAGTGAAACCCTAGAAATCATGGGAAAAGCTATAGGAGAGCGATTGTGAGGCTTTAATTCGAGGGATTTTGAGTTAAGAATCGAGGGAGAAAAAAGTAGGAGCCTCGAGTGAGTGAGGGGTCAGAGGTCAGTAGTCTGGGATCTGAAAAGTTTGGTTTTTTTTTTTTTTTTTTTTTCGAGTATAGGATCTGCAAGCTCAGGCGCCTGATGATTTGTGCTCAGTCGCCTCACTATTTATAAAGATCAATTTGCAATAAGCAGTGAAACATCAGTCTCCTGAGGTCAGATGGCTTAGGCGCCTAACCCTCCAATTTACACTGCTCGATTGGCTGAGCTTCCAAACTTAGTCACTTGACCCCCTTAATCTTTTAAATTTTCTCTTTTCACTCTACATGAACTCTTCTTAAACAACTTCCCTACTATGTCATAAACCAAGTTCTCTTCTAATTGATATAAATCTCTCTTCAAGAAGGGGTTTTGTAAAATATCCACCCATTGATCGTTTGTATTTATGAATTCAAGTAATATGTCTTCTTTTTGTATGTGATCTCTTAGAAAATGATGTCTTATATTAATATGCTTAGTTCTTGAGTGTAATATCAGATTTTTGGAAATGTTTATTGCACTTATATTATCACACTTAATTGGTATGGCTGAGTACTCTAAATTAAAGTTTTAATTGTTGTTTCATAGAGAGTGTTTGTGCACAGCAACTACCTGCTACCACATACTCAGCTTCAGTTAAAACTATGAAATTTTGTTTCTTGGAGAACCAAGAGACAAGAGACCGTCCTATAAAGTGACAAGTCCTGCTTGTACTTTTCCTATCAATCTTACAACTTGCGTAATCAGCATCCGAATAACTAATCATTTCAAATTATGGTGTCCTTAGGGTACCAAAGTCCTAAATCAATAGTTCCTATCAAGTATCTTAGGATTCTTTTCACTGCTATCTGATGAGATTCCTTAGGAGCTGATTGAAATCGAACGCACAAACATACGCTAAACATTATGTTTGGTTTACTAGCTATCAAATATAACAAACTTCTTATCATACCTCTATAGGACTTCATATCACCTGATTTTCCTTTTTCATCCTTGTCAAGACTTATGGAGGTACTCATGGGGGTGCCTATGGGCTTACTTTCTTCCATGTCAAACTTTTTAAGCATATCTCTTATATATTTTGATTGATTTATAAACGTTCCATTTTTAGCTTGCTTGATTTATAATCCTAGGAAGTAATTTAACTCTCTCATCATACTCATCTCAAACTCATCTTGCATACACTTTGCAAATTCCTTACATAATTCATCATTTGTAGCATCAAATATAATATCATCAACATAGATTTGTATGATAAGCATGTCTTTATTTTTGGACTTAATGAATAATGTACTATCCACCTTTTCTCTTGAGAAACCATTTGCTAGTAAGAATCAGCTTAATCACTCATACCAAGCTCTAGGAGCTTGTTTTAACCCGTACAATGCTTTTTTTAATCTAAATACATGATTGGGATTGTTTATGTCCTCAAAACCAGGAGGTTGTTTCACATAAACTGCTTCATTTATAAAACCATTTAGAAAAGCACTTTTTACATCCATTTGTAATAGTTTGAATTCTTTATGAGATGCATATGCTAACAACATTCTAATAGCTTCCATTCTTGCTATGGGAGCAAAAGTCTCATTGTAGTCTATTCCTTCTTCTTGATTGTATCCTTGAGCTACAAGTTTTGTTTTATGTCTCACAACTATGCCATTTTCATCATTTTTATTCCTAAATACCCATTTAGTTCCAATTATTGAGTGGTCATCGGGTCTCGAAACTAATTTCCAAACTCTATTTCTTTCAAATTGATTCAATTCTTCTTGTATAGCTATTATCCAAGAATCATCACTTAAAGCTTCATCTATGTTTTTGGTTCTTCTTGTGATAAAAATGCGCAGTGATTACATAAGTTCTTTAATGATGATCTAGTAGTCACTCCTCTAGTAGGTTCTCCTATGATTTGATCTTTAGGGTGATTTCTTACATATTTCCATTCTTTTTGACAACTCCGAATTTTCTATAGGATCATCATTTGAAGTTTCTTCATTTTTCTTTTCTTTTTCTTTTTTGATTTTTGGATCTTCTAGTTTTCAGGAAGTATCATCTTTTTCTTCATTCTCAATTTCTTTTATAAAAGGATTAGATTCATCAAAGGTTACATGGATTGATTCAATAATTATTATTGTTCTCTTATTATAGATTCTAAAAGTTTTACTATTTGCTGCATATCCTAGAAAGATACCTTCATCTAGCTTAGCATCAAATTTCCCTAAGTCATCTTTGTCATTAAGTACAAAACACTTACATCCAAAAATATGAAAGAAAGTTATGTTAGGTTTTCTTCCTTTCCATCATTCATAAGGAGTTTTATTTAGGCTTGATCTAATGGACACTCTATTTATTACATAACATGCAGTTTCAACCGCTTCAGCCCAAAAGTACTTAGGTAGTTTATTTTCATTTAACAATGTCCTAGCCATTTCTTGAAGGGTTCTATTCTTTCTTTCAACAACTCCATTTTTTTGTGGAGTTCTAGGTGTTGAAAAGTTATGTCTAATTCCATGTTCATTGCAAAAATTTTTAACATCTTTATTATTAAATTCTCTTTCTTGATCATTTCTTATGTTTAAGACACCATAGCCCTTTTCATTTTGAAGTCATTTACACAAGTTTATTAATGTACTACATGCTTCATCTTTTGAGGCTAGGAAGAGTACCCAGGTAAACCTAGAGTAGTCATCAATAATGACGAAAGCATATTGCTTTCCTCCTATACTTTGAGTCCTAGTGGGACCTAATAAGTCTAAGTGAATAAGCTCTAAGGGCTTGCTAATAGAGATGTGTTTCTTCTTCTTAAAGTTGGTCTTAGTTTGTTTTCCTATTTGACAAGCCTTATAAATTTTATCTTTAACAAACTTTGTACTAGGTAGTCCTCTAACTAAGTTCTTCTTAACTAGTTTTGATAGTAAGTCCATACTTGCATGACCTAGCCTTCTATACCCTAACCAACTTGCCTCAATCATAGTTGATAAGTATGTGATGCTTTGAGATTTTAACTTTTTAAAATTTATGCAATATACATTATCAATTCTTCTAGCGGGGAATAGAATATTTTGTTTTTCTTTATTTTCAACAATAAATTTATCTTGCTTAAATATTACATCAAATCCTTTGTCACTTAATTGTCTTATGCTCAATAGGTTATGTTTTAATCCATCTACCAATAATACATCATCAATGGTGAGGGAAGATTCTTTACCTATCTTACTGATCCCAATGATTTTGCTTTAGCAATGTCTCCGAATGTAAGGTATCCACCATCTTTTAGCCTTAATGAGGTAAACTTGGTTTTATCCTCTGTCATGTGCCTAGAGCACCCACTATCCAAGTGCCATTTGTATTTAGATGAGGTTGTCCTAAGGCAGACCTACAAGAAGAGTTCAATACTTTACTCTTAGGTAGCCAAACTTCCCTAGGTTTCTTTATCTCAGATTTGTTTTCTTTAATTTTCCAAACTTTCTTGATTTTCACATTCTTTCTTTTAAATGCACAATCAAATTTTTTGTGTCCCTTTTTCTTACATAAGAAGCACATAGTATGTTGATAGATATTAGATGAAGATGTGTTTGCATAATACTTTGATTCTTTAACAAATTATCCCATATAAAGATTCTTCTTCTTTTTGTTCTCAATTCCATTAAATCCTATTCCTTCTTATCTAATGACATTTTTTTTTTCCAAGCAATTTTTCAAAATTTTCATTTCCTGTGATAAAATTGTAAATGATTTTCTCCTTGTCTTCAATTTTACTTTTAAGGTATTTTATTTCTGAGTCTTTATTGCTTTCACCATTTACTTGTAATTTAACTAAGTCTTGAGACAAGTCATTTATTTTCTTCATAAGCTCATCAATATGTGAATCTTTTTCTTTTTCAACTAATTTTGATGTATCTAGTTGATTTTTAAGTGATTCATTTTGATCTTTTAAGGCAATGTTCCTTTTAGTTACTTTTATGAACCTATTGTGTAAGGCAAATAATTCGGCTTGAATTTCTTTGTATGATGGCATACTCTCATATGAATCACTACATGATTCATCACTTGATTCTTCAGGTGAACTATAGTAGGAATTTACCACATCATTATAAGCCATGAAGCATATGTTGGTCATCTCTCTTGATTCGTTCTCCAATTTGCTTGAGCTTGTATCATCCCATGTAGCTTTCATTGCCTTCTTTTTCTTCTTCTTGTCTTTCTTCAGCTGTGGACAATCAAGTTTAATATGTCCAACCTTTTTGCAATTATAACAAGTAGGGGGTTCATTCTTATTCTTATTTTACTTTTTTACTTGTATCTCCTTTTTCAGTTTTTGAACCTCTAAACTTCTTATTTCTTTTAAAGAATTTACGAAGTCTTTTAGTAATGAAGGCTAGTTCTTCATCATCTAATTCACTTGCATCTTCCTCTTCTTCACTCGAGCTTTCTTTGGCAGCCTTAAGGGCTATAAATTTCTTGTTTTTGTTTTCAGCATTCCTTTCATTCATAGCCATCTCATAGGTGAGAAGGGATCCAATAAGTTCATCTAGTGAGGTATTCTTAAGGTTTCTTCCTTCCATAATAGCTGTGGCTTTGGGTTCCCAAAGGGGTGGAAGACCTCTAAGGATTTTTCAGATCATCTCATAAGTAGAGTAAGTTTTTCCTAAGGCATTAAGGGAGTTTATGGTATGAGTGAACCTAGTGTACATATTTGTAATAGGTTCATTCGGATTCATCCTAAAATCTTCATATTCGCTAGTAAGCATATCAATTCTATTATCTCTCACATCAACGGTACCTTTATAGGTTACCTCTAGTTTGTCCCATATCTCTTTTTCTTTTTTGCATGCCATAACCCTATTTAATTCATTTATGTCAAGAGTATAGTATGAAACATTTATAGCACTTGAGTTAACTTGCAACATCTTATGGTCGTTTTCGGTCATGTCTTTTTCTTCTTTGGGTATTTCTTGTCCATCTACAAGTTTGGTAGGGATAAGATCACCATGTGTGACAACCCTCCATGATTTCCAGTCCATGGTTTGCAGGTAGATTCTCATTCTTTGTTTCCAAAAAGTGTAGTTAAGACCACAAAAGATCAAAGGTCTGGTTGAGGATTGACCCTCTCCAATGGGAGCTATTCCTATGTATGCCATTTAGATCTTTATATAGCTTCTAATTAAGAATTTGCTATAACCCCTGCTCTGATACCAATTGAAAACTAAAGTGTAGTCTCAAGAGGGGGGGTGAATTGGGTTTTTAAAAGTTTCTTTTAAATCTTTTTTCAAAATTCACAACCTTTTGTAAGTTTCTTAATCACACAAGAATGATTTGATTTTCAATTCTTAATTAAGCCAATCACAATCCACACTCAATCAATGAATTGATCAAATACAAACCAATGATTCTTAATGTGATACTTTCAACAATGTCATACAATACCCCAATTAACCAACCAATTTACCAATCACAAGTTACTTAACCAATATGTTTGCAGCAGCACTTTCAACGATTTAGCGTATAAATAGCTCAAGGTAAAGTTTGATAAAAGCCCTATATTTATGAACTTTATGCACTTCCTTTTAACCAAGGATTCCAAAAATAATTAATCAATGTACTCCCTTTAAGGTTTCCACAAAAGATCAATCAACGTACTTCCTTAAATTAAAAGTTTTTCAATCTCAACTTTCAGCTTCTTGCACTTAGATACACATCCATGCAATTTATATATCCAGAAAAATTAAAGAGTAAGGGTAGAGAATGAGACCGAGCTTTTAGGTTCAACATATACCAACCCACGTCCTCACCTTAGGCAAGACCACCTAACGATTCCACTATAATGCTTCTTTATGGGCGAAGCAAACCATTACAATCCCTCCTTCAATTAGGGTGGAGCCCCCTCCTCTCCAAGCGATACCCCACGCTTGGTACAACGATCCAATAACCCTGAACCATCAAGAAAACAAAGAGACAAGAGAGAATTCTTGTGTACAAGAAGTTCTCTCAGATAGAGTTGGTTAGTACAAGATTAAACACAACTAATACTTCAAAGTAAATATCAAATAAGAATGAATTTGAAGCTCAAGAATATCACCGAGTGTCTTCCTTTGATTTGAATCAAACTCATAAGTTTTTGCTCTCAGATCAGTGATCAAAGACTCAATATATCTTAGAAAATTCTCAGCAAGAATTTGTGTGCAAGAGGGCATTGAGAGAGAGTAAGCAATATAGCTTGAAAACTAATTTTCAATTCTTGGTGTGTGATTTGATTTGAGAAACCATGTATTTATAGGCTCAAAAAGTGATAAATTCGTGTTCCCCAAGTAACTTGGAGTGTTTCCTAATTTTTTATAAAGTTTGGGGTACAAGCAACTCGAATTTGAAATTTAAAAGTCATTTAAAAAACTAGCTATTTACGACGGTTAGTTGCCTGAACCCTTCGGGGTCAGTCGCTTGAACTTTGAACACAATATATTTTTTCTAGTTCAAAACAACGTCAGTCACCTAAGGTGCTAGGGGTCAATCGCCTGATCCTTCACTACTTGTTCAAATTCAATTCAGAAATTTTGTCAGTCGCCTAACCAAGCACAGGTTGGTCGCCTGAATAGATAAAAATACTATTTTTCAAGTTTGTTTTCAAAATCCTTAGCCATCTTGCTTTAATAATTTTAAAGAGTATTTTACGAGGTTTTCAAAGTAAGGTCTCTAAGTCCATATTAACCCCTAATGAGATTCAAAGCATTGAAAATGATATTTAAAGTGATGTACTTACATAAGACTTCCTAAAGACATTAAAAACTCTCTAAACTTTGAAGTCTTCATGTATATCATTGCTTTGAATCATCTTTGCCTTAAGCTTGAGTATCCTTTAAGCTTCATATGTTTTGACCATCTTGGACCTCTTTGAGCTTTCATTTGATCACCTTGTGAATGAAGTATAGCTTTATGGTACTTGTGATCTTTGGATTTTCAATTCTTGCACCTTTTGAACTTGACATACTAGGTTTCCTAAAACATCATCACTTAAATCATAAATTGTTAAATTATCCTTTATTTGTTATCATCAAAACAAGATTTGAAAGCCATGTTAGGCCAACATATATTCCTCCACCTAATGATTGTGCATACATGCAAGAAATTATGTGTTAAGTATTGAAATCCTAATTTGAATAAGGGGGAATTACGAATGTCTGCTAAGCTCGTGGTTGCTCACCTTATTCCTTAATACTTTCAGGTTTAAACTGAACGAGAGCTCTACTTGTTAAGTTCTCCAAGAGATTTCCATTTTTAACACGTGTTATATATCAGCAAGAAGACAATGGGGATGCTAAGCATGTATTCGGTTGGTGGTTATATGTAGACTAGGAAGTGTGAAAAAATGTTCTATATAAAGTACAACCCAATGTAAGGAGCTAGTCACCAAAAGTAAAACGCTTTTAGTTGCTTTATGATATATATATATATATATATATATATATATATATATATATATATATATATATTTATATATTTTGATGTATCTTGTGTTTTCAACAAATATTCACTCTTAATTGTGTCGATATCAAGTTTTGAAGACCTATTTTGGATTGCCAAAAATTAGTGACTAGTATGAAATCAAAGTACATAATATAACCCTTCTTGGTTATCTTATCACTCATTTTATTAAGTACGAAAATGCCACTTTATTTTATTTTTTAGAAAAGGTAAAAATAAAGAAAAAATCTTTCTTTCCATAGTCCGATTCAAGAGTACCATTGTGAATAGTGAAGATAGGCTTTCAAATCTCTCTAATTTGAGATTTGGAAGTTCTAGCATCCTAAAACACTCATTCCAAGAATGGTTTCAACACTTATCCTATATATGTGTGTATTTCCTTACAAAATGAATATTTTCTTTTGGAGAAAAGGGGGAAAAAACAGCCTAAAAATAAACTTGCAACATTAGGTGGTCAACCATTTGCAGGGGGCTATTGATTGGCGTGTGCTGATTTCATTTCTTCCATTTTTGTAAAACTTTAAACTCTCTCATTTCTTTCCCCATTTGAAAAGGGGTTCATGGAATTCATGTAGTGGCATAAGATCCATGGAAATTCCACTACTTCTTTCCTTATCAAATCCTCTAATAGAAACATAAAATAACGAACAAGAGAAGAAAAATAACATAAGTAAAGAAAACTAAAAGGTTTTGGTTTGGATGAATCTACCAAGGTAGACTGCCTTCATATCCTCCAATTAAGGAATCAAGCCACTTGTAGTTCTAAGAACATTTTCAAAATTAGTTTTAGAAAACATTTTTTGTGAGTGTCTTTGAAAATTTCCCTTGAAAAAACTTGAAATTCGTTTGAATCACTTTAGACCTTTATGGAAAAATCATTTATTATTTGATTAGAAAACTGATTTTTCTAATAGTTATTCTATAGAAACAAATATCAAAAACAAGTTTAAATTTAGAAAAATCAATTTTCCATTCTCAAGCCATTTCATAGGCGATTACTTTGAAAGAATGATTCTTATTGCAAAAATTTATAAGTTTTTTTTTGAATTTTTGGTAGGAGAACCACAAACCTACCTTGAAATATCACGTTAAACTTGGAGAACGCCCCAAAACAGCATCATGGATGTATGATTCTAAGTAATTTTGGAAAACTTTGAAAAACTTGAAATCTTTTGAAAAACATGAATAAGTTTGCTTAAATCATGAAAAAACTTGGTTTTTTGTGGAAAAAACCACGAAACCATCACATAATCAACAAATGAGTTGACCAATTACACTCTAATGAGTGTGGAGACTTAAAAAAAATGAAAAATTCCAAAATATATCAAGGAAAAAAGAGCGAAAAATGCACTCTCGGGATTTGATAATTGAACACTTGTAGAGGACTAGTCGTCCGCCTCGTAACCAATGACTACATTTTCCAAATGATGAAGGTTGATCCACCGCCTGCATGGGCCGTTCGACCGCTTGAAATGTAAAATTGACTATACAAGCCATTTCTTGGCCTTTTTGTATGCTTTCTTTTATGGAATTAAAACTAAAACATTCCAATTTTTCTATACATAAATAATGGCATGGATTATATATTTTTTTTTTTGAAAAAAACATGGCAATTCACAACAAAAACATTAAAACATATCTAAGTACATGCATACAAAATTTCATAAAAATGAATAGAATTTAAAAGCGAAAAGGGTTGGACACTGACCTTGTGAAGAAATATTATTTTGTAGATCAAGGGAGGACTCTTCTCTCTCTAGATCACACCTACAAAGCGATTTTCAAGAATGAAGGAAAGAGGTCTCCTTTTTCTTTTCTTCTTTCAAAACAAACCCTTATGATGTCCTTTTCTCACTTAGAAAATGCAAACTTGCCTCCACTTGAATGGGCCCAAAACTCTCCATAGAGAGATCTTTTGATATACCTCCAATAAAAGGAGCGAAAACACATTTTGAATTTAAATTTTAAAATTTTAAATTAATAAAAAACGACAAAAAACTGCCAACTACCAATGTTGGAGGTTGACATGTGGCATCAAAGAGACATATGACAATTCCAAAATTCGCAACCAATTAGAAGAAAAGAAGTCAAAAATTTAAATATTGGCAGGATCGGTCAACTGCTTACTAGGTCGCCAAGCAATTTGGTGAAAAAAGCGGTTGATTGACCGCCTTAGCTGAATTTCCTCTCTTTTTATATGTCGCCTTAACTTTTTGTATATTCAAATCAATATTTGTTTTGGAAGGTCAAAATTGACTATTGACAACCACCCCTTTTTTACTAACATTCTAAGTATAAAACGTTGGAAAAAGATTGAAATGTCATTTATAACCTTTCCATGAAAGAAAATTTATAAATGTATTGAATTAACCTTATTAAAGCCAATCATCACTTAAGCTGGAGTTTAGTTGCATATTCCAGTTTCTTTCAATAAATCCTTTGTCCCATGTGTTCTTTCTTGAAATTTGCATACTTTTGTAACATATTTTGTAGAACAAATGGAATATTTGAGTTGGAAAAGGTTTGGGAAGAGGTAAAGGGTTATCAAAGAAGAATGAAGTCTTTGTAGATCACATTTGAAAATACATTTAGGTAGTGTTTTGGAGCATGGACTTCGGATCTTGGATTTGGATTTGGGTGAATTTGGACAAATTACAATACAATTTTATACATCTTATCCAAATCCAACACAACTCCAAATCCAAGGCCTCTCCAAACATAGGGTTACTCTTTCTTTATGATGGAAAATATGAAATCTTGACCTTTGAAAATACTTATGAGTAATCATTTGAAGACTTTTCCACAAAATTCCCTAATATTGATCTTTATGTATTAACTGAATATTGATTCATCCAACTTTTTTTTTTAAAAAAAGTTCATCCTTAGTCTTTGATTATCCCAAAATCTTCATTTAATGCAAGTTTCTCTTTCTCAAATCCAAATTTGTGACTATTTGGACTAAACTTATAATGTCATTCGATAGGTTGCTTATGCACCACATTTTTAGGGATCAAGTCCATTAACAATTCAAATGCAATTAGAGAAATTTTTTTTTTCCTTTCTTCTCTTTCTCTTTTTTACTTTTTTTTTTACGAAGTCAAAAGGTATTTAAAAAACTCAAAGCATAATACAGAAACTTGCATTTTATTTATTAGTAAATAAATATAACATGATTTCATGGGTACAATAAAAGACTTAAGGATAAAACTTCTTTATGAAATCTGAGTTATGAGTTTGATTATTCATCCCATTTTCTATATTGGCTAAGATAACTGTACCTCCAGAGAAAGTCGTCTTCACTATATAGAATATTACATGATTTCATGGGTATAATACTATTGTGTCGGGCACCCTATTTGTGTCAAACACCAATACTACAACTCATGCTATTGAATATATAAAAAATTAAAGCAATGCAGAAACTAATAATAAAAGATAGTAAAAAAAACATGACAAGAATTTAACTAGGTTCGGTACAAAATTACCCACGTCCTCGGGCGCCGACGATCAATCCACTACTTCTTAACAAAGTACAACTTTGAGGTGTGTTTTACAAATGGAGAGTTGAGCTCTTTATATAGCTTCAACCTCACGTCCAAAAAACATTTCTCACCAATGTGGGACAAACCAAAAAAAGTTCAAAACAACTTTTCTGCCAATATGGGGAAAAAAATAACAAATCTCCACCTTGACGATAAATTCAAAAAAAATTTTAGTCGCCAATATTCTCTGGAGTTCGACATTCTTGGCGTCTTCCAAAAATATTTAGACTTGCAAGATATTGATCAAGTCCAAACAATGTTTAAAGTAGATTGTTGTCACAATCTTGGTCAACATATCTGTGGGATTTTCAGTTGTAGCAATCTTTTGAAGAAGTATCTTACATCCATCTAATATCTCATATAAAATGAAATATAACATTAATGTGCTTCATTCGTATATGGTAAACTTGGTTCTTTGCCAAATGAATAGCACTCTGGCTATCACAAAACACAACAATGTGCTTCTGAACAATTCCGAAATTTTCAAGTAAACCCTGCAACCAAATAGCTTCCTTAATAGCCTTTGAAGTCGCTACGTACTCCACTCATGTTGTAAACAAGACAATGGTAGACCTCCAACTCACTAGACCATTAGCAAATATAAAAACATATCCAGTAGTTTATCGACGTTATCCAACAACCCATTGATTAATAGTATTATTTTTCTCAAATACTATACCAACATCAATCGTATTCATAATATATCTCAAAATCCATTTCACAGCTTGCTAATGTCCTTTACCTGGATCATACATATACCTGCTCACCATACTATCAGCTTGTGAAATATCAGGTCTAGTACAAACTATTGTATACATCAGACTACCAACAGTACTTGCATAAGGAACCTGTGACATATACTTACATACCTCGTCTAATTTAGGAGATAAAACAGCACTAAGTTTGAAATGAGGAGCAAGAGGAGTGCTTACTAGTTTTGACTGCTCAGACATGCCAAAACTTTGTACTATCTTCTTCAAATACCGTTTTTGAGACAAACTAACTCTTCCTCTCATTTTGTCTCCACGAATCTCCATGCCAACTATCTCTTTGCTTCACCAAGATCTTTCATCTCAAACTCTTGATTTAACTGACTTTTCAACTTGTTGATTTCTTCCCTGTTCTTTGAAGTTATCAACATATCATCAACATACAAGAGTAAATATATAAAAGATCTACTTCGTAGTCTATGTAAAAAACATAATGATCATATTTATTTCTAATGTACTTATGACCCATCATAAATTGATGAAATCGTTTGTACCACTGTCTAGGAGATTGTTTTAAACCATACAACGATTTACCCAGTTTACATACCCAATTTTCTTTTCCAACAACCTGAAATCCATCTGGCTGAGCCATATAAATTTCCTCTTCCAAATCACCATGTAAAATTGCAGTTTTTACACCAAGATGAACTAGTTCAAGATCAAATTGTGCTACCAAACCCAAAAAATTTTGAATGGAAGTATGCTTAACAATTGGAGAAAATACCTCATTATAATCAATGTCTTCCTTCTATCTGTACATAGCCCTTAGCTACCAATCTAGCTTTGAAGCGAACATTATTTACGTATGAAAATCCTTCTTTCTTTACATAAACCCATTTGCAGCCAATTGCTTTCTTACCCTTGGGCAGCTTGGTTAGCTCCCAAGTTTGATTCTGATGAAGAGACTGCATTTCTTCATTCATTGCTCTTTTCCACTCGTCTGATTCAGAGTTCCTCATTGCTTCTTTGAAAGTGTAAGGAACATCATCATCTACAATAAGAAGTGCATAGGCCACCATATCAGTATACCGAGCAGATTTTTGAATTTCTCATCTTGGCTTATGAGAAACAATTGATTCTTGTTGCTGTGAAGATTCTCAAATTGAAATCTCCTCTTCTTGTACACTATTCCCCACCGTAATTAGAGAGCTACATCGTGTAGTCTCATTTCTCACTCGGTTTCCCAAAATTGTCTCAACCTCCACCTATTGTTGAGTACCACTAGTCTTTTCTTCAATTGGTGACTCCTCGTGTATTGTTTTCTTCATCATCGCAAGTTCATTAAAAGTCACATCCTTGCTCAAAATCATTTTTTTCGTCTCTAGACACTAAAAACGGTATCCTTTGACTCTTGCACTAATCCCCAAGAATATTGCTTTCTTGGATCTTGGATCCAACTTAGATTCTTTAACATGATAATAAGTTACAATACCAAATACATGTAAAGAATCATAATCACTAGCAGGCTTTCCAAACCACACCTCATAGGGTGTTTTTCCCCTATTGCAGATGATGGTAGATGGTTGATGAGATAACACGCATATCTAACACCCTCAGCCCAAAACCTTTTGCCTAACCCAGCATTAGACAACATACATCGAACTTTCTCAAGTAAAGTCTGATTCAAACGCTCTGCCACCCCATTCTGCTATGGTGTATCTCTAACTGTGAAGTGTCAAGCAATACTTTCATCCTGACATACCTTCATAAATGGGTCACTCGTGTATTCACCACCATTATTCGATCTGAGCTGTTTAATGTTTCTGCCAGTTTGAGTTTCAACAAATTTTTAGGAAAATATCACACACTTCATTTTTATGCTTCATAGAATACACCCAAACCCTCCTAGAAAAATCATCAACAAAAGTGACAAAATAATGCATACCATCCAATGAAGTCTTTTTTATGGGCCCCCATATATCTGTGTGGATGTAGTCTAAAATATCTTGAGCTTGGGGGATTCCAGTGCCAAATTTCACCCTAATCTATTTTCCCAGAATGTAATGCTCACAAAATTCAAGTTTGCGCACCTTTGCACCCTTCAACAAACCTCGCTTAGCTAATTGTTGCAAAGATTTTTCTCCTGCATATGCCAATCGCATATGCCATAACCTGGTTGTATCTGAACCTGCATTTTTCTCAAAAACAATAGCTGCTGAACCAATAACTATACTACCTTGTAAATAATACAAGTTATTTTTCCTTATTCCTTTCATTACCACCAGCACACCTGATTTAATCTTTAAGGTTCCATTTTTCAAAGTGATAGTGAACCCTTCAAATTCCAAGGCACCCAATGAAATCACATTTTTCTTTAGGCTTGGAACATACCTAACTTTAGTCAAGGTTTTAACAGTTCCATCTTAACATTTCAACTGTATTGATCCTATTCCAATTGTTTTACAGGTATTATCATTTCCTATAAAAACAACTCCCCATTTAATTCTTCAAAATTATAAAACCATTCCCTATTGGGACACATGTGATAGGAACAACCAAAATCCAAAATTCACTCACCAAATAATGTGACAAAGATGTTCCAAAAAGAGAAAAATCTGACTCACTTCTACATCATTGGCTATATTGGCATTATAATGTGCTTTGCCCTTATATTTTTGCTATAATTTAAGGCAATCTTTCTTCCAATGCCCTCTCTCATGAAAAAGGTGCATTCATCTTTAGCAGTTCTCCCATGAGATTTACTCCTCCTTCTAGGCTTACAACTTTGAGAACGTCCCCTTATTGTTAGTGCTTTTTCTATTTCCTTATGGACCCTTTGATCATTCTTTCTGCATTCAGTACTAATCAATGCAATACAAACAGCATCAAAAGTAACTTTATCTTTCCCATACAATAAAGTGGTGGTTAGATGTTCATAATTATCAGGGAGAGAATTAAGTAACAATATGGCTTTATCCTCATCTTTCACCTTTTCATCCAAATTTAACAAATCGGCCAAAATTTTATTGAAAGCATTTATTTGGTCATTAATCAAAATACCTGGTTGATACTGGAAGCGAAACAATTTCTTTTTCAAATAGAGCCAATTTTCCAAGCTCTTGGTCATAAATATATCTTCCAATATCTTCCACAATTTTGTTGCAGATGTCTCCCGCATAACACAATATTTCTGATTTTTAGCGAGACACAAACGAATTGTACCACATGCTTGACGATTGATCTTTTCCCAATCTCTGTCACCCATATCCACTGGTTTATCATCCAAAGCAATATCTAATTCTTACTAATACAGGATGTCCATCACATCACATTGCCACATACCAAAATTATTGGAACCATCAAAATTTTCCACCTCAAACTGAGCATTAGCTATTGTCTTTGACGATGATGTCAAAGCTGTTGAGGTTGGAGTGTGGATAGAGTTTCTTCTACTGTAATTTTTTCCATCTTCTATATATTCAATAGCAACCAACGAAGCAAAAGGCCTAAGATGAATAGTACGTACCAACTGTGTCTACTCTATTTTATCCTATGAAATTCCACTTTGACCAGGCCTACCTCCAGGGAGTGACTAAGCTGCAATGGTCTCTAAGCACTCACTTAGACAAGGTCTTTCTTAGGCATCAAACATGGAATCAAGGATCTTAATAGAGGAATACTTCCGTATTGACACTATTCAACCTAACTCTGATACCAATTGTTATGTCAGGCACCCCACTTGTGTCCAACATCAATACTACAACAAATGCTATTGAATATATAAAAAACTAAAGCAATGCAAAAACTAATAATAAAAGACAGTAAAGAAAAAACAAGACAAGAATTTAACGAGGTTTGGTACAGAATTACTTACGTCCTCGGGCACTGACGATCAAATACAAGAATTAAGGATAAATTTTTTTTATAATATCTTAATTACAAGTCTGATTAATTATCCTATTGTCTACATTGTCTAAGATAACTTCATCTATGGATAAAGTCTTCTTCATTATATAGGCCCCTTTGTAGTTTGAAGTAAACTTTCCTCTGGGTCATTTTTGTTATCGAGGATTTTCTTCAACACCAAGTCTCCTTCTTTGAAATTTTGAGGTCAGGCTTTCTTATTGTAAGCTTTTGCAATCCTTTTCTAGTACAACTATCCATGGATTATGACCTTTAACCTTTTCTCGTCGATGAAGTTTAACTGATCAAGTATGCTTTATACCCATTCTTCTTCCATCAATTTAGATTCCATGAGTACTCTAATAGAAGGTATTTATACCTTTACTAGAACCACTACATCCATCCCATATACCAATGAGTATGGAATTACCCCTATTGAAATCCCGATATTCATGTAATAGGCATGTAATGGAGTGACAACATCACATGTAAATACTACAAAAAACTATTTTTCTGTGGAAAAATACTACAAAAAAACTATTTTTTTTAATTATTATTTTTCTGTGGAAAAAACTACAAAAAACTATCACATAATTAGTAAAAGGCTCAACCAACTACACTCTAATGAGTGTAGAGACTCAAAAATATGAAAAATCTAGAAAGAAACCTATGAAAAAGTTAAAAAAATTATACTCTTGGGATTTGTTGGTTGACCACTTGTAGAGGGCCAGTTCTCTGCTTGATAGCCAAGGGTTACTGTTTGAAAATGAAGAAGGTCAATCGACTGCCTGTATGGGTCAGTTAACTGCCTAAAATGTAAAATCTACTATACAAGCCATTTCTCAACATTTTTTTGCATGCTTTCTTTCATGCAATTGAAACTTAAACATTCTAACATTTCTACAACATAAATAATGACGTTGAATTTATATTGAAAAAATGACAAATCACAACAAAAGCATGAAAAATGCATATAAGTACCATACATGCAAACTTTCATGAAAATAAATAAAATTTGAGAGGGAGGAGGGTTAGGCACTGACATTGTGGAGAAATATTATTCTGTAGATCAAGTGAGAACCTCTCTCTCTCTCTCTCTCTCTCTCTCTCTCTCTCTCTCTCTCTCTCTCTCTCTCTCTTTCTAGATCACACCCTAAAATCCCTTTTCAAGAATAAAGGAAATAAATTTCCTTTTTCAAAATAAACTCTTATGATGTCCCTTTCTCACTTACAAAATGCAAAGTTACCCCCACTTGGATGTGCCTAAAAATATCCATAGAGAGGTATTTTTATGTAAATCCAATGGAAGAAGGGAAAACACATTTTGAATTTGAATTTCAAAAATTCAAATTAAAAAAAAAAACCACCAAAAACTACTAACTACTGATTGCTAATGTTGGTGGTTGACATATGACATCAAAGAGGAACATGGAAAGCCCAAAATTCTTAGCCAATTATAAGCAAACAACTCAAAATTTTGAAAATTAGCAGTGTCGATTGACCTCCTGTAGAGGTCGATCGATCGCTTATTGGAGCACCATGCAATTTGGTGGGAAAAGGGGCAAGCCAACTACTCAAAGTTGCCAGTCAACCACCTTAGTTGAATTTCCTCTCTCTTTATATTTTTCTTTAACTTGATGTATATTCAAATTAGTCTTTGTTTTACAGGGTAAAAAAATGACTATTGATAAACTAGTTTCTAACTTATTTTCAAAGGATTTTAGCAAAATAAATTCTCGCCTAGGCCTAGTGTGTAGTGATCCCAAAAAAATAAAAATAAAAATAAAATAAAAATAAAAATAATTAATTATTAATTAATTAATATAATATACTAAGATATTAATATAATATAATAATATAATATAATATAATAATTTAATATTATGTATATATGTGTGTGTGTGTGTGTGTGTATTAATTCATTTCAAAGTAACCCCCCCTTTCAGTTCACTCTCTCATCTCACTCTCTCTCTCCTCCATCCATCTCTCTCTCTCTAGATTTCTCGACTGTTTCTTGACCAAATCAAAAAACGAACACCATATCCGAGGCCCAACTTTGCTCCAGAATATTTTAACCGGAGTGGATTAGTCATTAGGACTTTGTAGGCACCACTTCTGGGATAAGGTAAGGGGAATAGATTATGTTAGGTATTTTAGAAAATTTACTCGATTAAATTGAAGCACGTGAATTTAATTAGATTTGTGTTATTTAAAGTATGCCCAATTTAAATTCAGTATGTAAAATTAATTATATTTATGTCCAGATTTTATTTTAAGAATATACCTAAGTTAAGTTAAATTGTAGGGATTTGATTATATCAGATTTTTTTGGAATATTTTGGAATTGAATTAAATATGTGAAATTAATTCCACCCTCATTGTCAGCAAAAATATATTTTTCCCATGCAGTTATTATATTATGGATTATCACTCAAACTATGTGGCATGAGTATAATTATTTTTATCACAAAAGTGAGGTTGTTAGAATATTTTATGTTTATTCAAAACAAGTACGATATGATAATGATTTTCAGAAAATGTTATAAATATTTTGGAATTATGATATGACAGTTCAGCCAGCTTAATGTCGTGTTTAGTTTGATATGACAATTTAGCCAGCTTAATGTTGTGATCATTATATTATGATAGTTCAGTCGGCTTAATGTCATGATCAATATATTATGATAGTTTAGCCAGCCTAACGTCGTGATCAATATATTATGATAGTTTAGCCGGCTTAATGTCATGATCAATTATGAAATGATGATTTTATACAGAAATATGATATGACAGTTTTATATAGAATTATGAAAAAATGATATTTATGTTATAGGTATATTGTATTATATGGTATCAGCGCCATGATGGATCAATTATGTTCAGAGCACAGTACCATTGCTGTTATGATATAGTCAGTGCCACCACACTTCTTAGATAGAGTGTAGGTGATTGGATAGTCGATTAGGCCATGAAGAGTAGGATACCCTCCTAGGTCCGAACTAGGGTAGGGGTGGCCAATCGTACTTACAAACTCATTATGTTTGGCTTAGCATGGTAGGCCAGCCCTTAGTAAGTCCCGCCTACGGGCTGCACAACCCGATCATGTGGGGTTATTACATGATATTATATGATTGTCCATCCAGGGGAAAATTCAGTTTTGTATACGTATATCATATGATTTACATACTCAGAGAAACTTATTATGATACAGTATGTATTTTCCATATATATATATATAGGTGTGAGTACAAATTTACTAGATTTATCAATTAAAGTTTACTGTTTAAAGTATATATTTATGCTACACCGAACTCATGTTGCCACACACTAATAATAATATATTTCTTCTTATTGAGAGGTGTCTCACCCCAATAAATTAAACATTTTAAGAAATCTAGGTAGCCGAGCATAGTGAGATCCGAGATAAAGGAGGCCTAGGTACTGTAGTTCAGGGTAAGTGTTTTGAGATAGGGATATGTTTTGTATAACTTAGGATGTATTAGGGATATTTAGGAAAATGTGTATGTTTTTATGGTAACATTAGAACTCTAGTATTGTATATGAGGATTATGTGTATTATGCTTCCGCTATATTTTTAGTATGTATTATAGACAGGTGTATCCCCTGTACCCCACTTTGGATTCAGGTCAGTACAGTTTTGGTATTAGAACATTTTTATATTTATAGCAATATAATTTTTGGGTCGCTACAGTTGTGGTATCAGAGTCTAGGTTGTTAGGTTCTGTAGACTTCAACGAATAGCAATACCAAAGTATAGGAATGGATCTTCATGAGGGTAGGAAATGGTGTAGATCGGGATTTTAATAAGTTATTATTGGAGGTTAAAGAAGAATTTAGGGTTTTGTTTGGCAGCCAGGTGGCAGGAATTCCGTGACAGTTTTTGTGATTTTCTTGAGACGACGGTTTCAGGAAAGCCATGGTAAACTATCGTCGCTTCTTGTTTCTGAGTGATAAGACTGAATCTTAAATTGGGATCATGGATGTAAGTTGGTTGGTTGTATAAGGATATAGTATATTTTATATAGCTTCCTAGTTGAATGATTGCATCGACCATATTAAGATAGTAGGATTCTAAGACTATTTTGTTCTATTTTGCAAGATGGGCCTTGGGAGTAGTAATGCAAATGCTAATGGTGGTAACAATGCAGAGCCTTCCAGCATGGGTGGTAGTGATTCTGATACGGTATTGCGTAGTATCACCCAACAAGTAATGGCAGAGATAGCGAGAAACTCAGGGGAACAAGGCTGCCCACCAGCTCATCAAGGCTGCATGATAGAGCAGTTCACTAATATAAATCCCGAATCATTTTCAAGAGGAGCTGACCCATTCATGGCAAAGAACTGGGTCTAGGAGATTGAGGAAATATTGGTAGTTCTTCCTTACACCGAGGAGCAGCATGTTTTGTTTGCTACTCTTAAGATGACTAGGGAGGCTAAACTGTGGTGGAGATCGGTGAAGTTATTGGAGGAGCAGGGGCCAGTACCCCTAGTCTTGACTTGAACTTGTTTTAAGGAGATATTTTTTTATCGATACTTTCCCACTACTACTCGGAATGCTAAAGCTAAGTAATTTCTGAATTTGACATAGGGGCACCTGACAGTTCAGCAATAAGCTGCTAAATTTGTTAAGTTGTCCCGTTTTGCCCCGTATATGGTGTCAGATGAGGAGAAGAAGGCGAGGAGATTTGAGAGAGGCCTGAGGCAATGTATTTATGAACATGTAGTGGTTTTCCAAGTTCAGACCTTTTCAGAGTTAGTGGATAAAGCCACGGTGATAGAAACGAGTCTACAAAGGAGCACAGGGGTACAGAGTCAGAGAATGAGACCCACGCTTCTTGATTTTGAAGCAAGTACCTGTTGGGGCCCATGGAGGAGAGATAGAAACAATGAGGGCCAGAGACAGGAGATGGGGAGCTGAGGATATCAGGGTGTTTAGTCATATCTTACTTGCCCTAGATGCAATAGGAGGCACATGGGGGAATGCCGAGTTAGGGCAATTATCTGCTATCAGTGCAGTTGGCTCGACCACATGGTGCAAAATTGTTGTGCACTGCTATGTAATGCTCCCGCTCCTAGATAATTCTAGGGAAACAACCAGGCACCTCGAGACAGCCAATAGAGGAACACTGCTCAGGCACGAGTCTACTCTCTCACACCAGGGGACGCAGAGAATGCAAGAGATGTGATGACAGGTATTATTTTCATGTTTTCAATTAAAACTGTTGTTTTGTTTGATTCAGGGGCAACACACTCATTTGTTTCTCGGGAGTATATCAGACTGTGTGGGAAAGAAACTCAGTTACTGGATGCCGAATTATCGATGGCCACACCGACAAGAGTAGTAGTGGTGTGCGGGAAGGTGCTTAAAGGCTATCCAGTGGATATTCAGGAAAGAATGCTACCAGCTCATCTCGTAGTGCTTGATATGCACGGATTCGACGTGCTGGGAATGGACTGGCTAGCCGCCAACTATGTCTGCATTGATTGTCATTAGAAAGAAGTAGTATTTAAACCTCCTGGGGAGTAGGAGTACAGGTTTTTTGGGTCGAGTGTCTGCTCCTCACCATAGATATTATCAGTCGTTCAGTCGAGAAGTTTACTCCTGGAAGGATGTTAGGGGTACTTAGCCTGTGTAACGGAAACACTTGTGGGAAACTTAAAGATTGAACATATTCCAGTGGTGAGGGAGTTTTCAAATGTATTCCTAGAGGATTTACCTGGGTTGCCTCCCGACCATGAAATCAAATTTGCTATTAACTTATTTCCAAGGATAGCACCAATCTCTAAGGCTCCCTACAGAATGGCCCCAACAGAGTTGAAGGAATTGAAGGAGCAATTGTAGGAATTACTGGATAAGGGGTTCATCAGACCCAGTGTGTCACCCTAGGGCGCACTAGTTTTTTTTGTTAAAAAGAAGGAAAAATTGATGAGGATGTGTATCGACTATCAAGAAATAAATGAAGTGACGATTAAGAATAAATTCTCATTACCCCGAATTGATGATCTGTTTGACCAACTCTACGGAACACAAGTTTATTCTAAGATTGACCTTCAATCTGGGTATCATCAGGTGAAAATCAAGGTAGAAAATGTTCCAAAGACTGCTTTTTGAACCAGGTCTGGTCATTGTAAGTTTTTGGTTATGCCTTTCAGACTAACTAATGCCCCTACAACATTTATAGACCTGATGAGCAGGGTCTTCCATGAATACTTGGATCAATTTATGGTGGTGTTCATAGATGATATTTTGATTTATTCATGGAATCTTGAGGAGCACGAAAATCATTTGAGGTTGGTACTTTAGTTGCTAAAGGAAAATAAGTTTTATGTTAACTTCAGGAAATGTGACTTATGGTTGAAGAAAGTTGCATTCCTTGGGCATGTGATATCTATGGATGGTGTTTCTATAGACCCGAGCAAGATAGAGGCAGTTGTGAATGGGCAAGACCGAAGAATATTTAGGAAATCAAAAGTTTCTTGGGTCTAGCAAGGTACTACTAGCGGTTTGTGTAAGGATTTTCTAGACTATTGAGTCCTCTAACATGGTTGATGAGGAAAAATGTGAAATATGAGTGGATCGATGATTGTGTGCGAAGTTTTTAAGAACTGAAACAAAGACTCCTCACTGCTTCAGTTTTGACCATTCCATTAGGAAATGATGGTTTCGTGATTTATAGTGATGTGTCTCAGAAAGGACTGAGGTGTGTTCTGATGCAACAGGGAAAAGTTATGGCTTATGCTTCTTGGCAACTCAAGGAGTATGAGAAGAACTACACTACACATGATTTGGAATTGGCAGCAATGGTTTATGCATTGAAAATTTGGAGACACTACTTATATGATGGAAGATGTGAGATCTTTATGGACCACAAAAGCCTTAAGTATTTCTTCATGCAGAAGGAGTTGAATATAAGGTAAAGGAGGTAGATGGAATTGATTAAAGATTACGACTATACCATCAGTTACCACCAAGGCAAGTCTAATATGGTAGTTGATGCCTTGATCTGGAAGTCAGGAAGTGCATCAGTATCAGCAATGGTAGCTCAACATCAAATCATTATGAATTTAGAAAGGCTTGGTGTGGAGCTAGTGGAGGGAAATCACCAGGCATTTATTGCTAATTTGGTACTTCAGCCAACCCTTACTGTAAAGGATTAAGACTGCTCATATGAAGGATGCAGAGTTGGTAAAGATCATGGATAAAGTGCAGAGTAGATTGGGGGCAAATTTTAATATCTCAGATGATGGAACTTTGAGATTTCATACCAGGTTATGTGTACTCAATGACGCTAAGATTAAAAGAGCTATTCTAGAAGAGGCGCATAGTTCCCTATATATAGTGCATCTAGGAAGCACTAAAATGTATAGAGATCTATGGGAATCCTTCTGGTGGAACAATTTGAAGAGAGAAATTGCCTAATACATGGAGCAGTGCCTGACATGCCAGTAGGTAAAGGCTGATCATCAGAGGCCAGCAGGACCATTACAACCACTTCACATTCTCAAATGGAAGTGGGAGCACATATCTATGGACTTCGTCACGGGGTTGCCACCAGCACTACATAGGCAAAATGCCATATGGGTAGTCGTTGACCGTTTGACAAAGACTGCCCATTTGCTTCCAATTAGGGCTAACTACTCCATGAATAGGTTGGCTAAGTTTTATATCCAGGAGATAGTTAGACTTCATGGAGTACCAATGTCAATCATATCAAATCGAGACCCACAATTCACATTTGAATTTTGGAAGAGCTTAGAGAGAGCCTTGGGTTCCCAGTTGACTTCTAACATGACATTCCACCCCCAAACCGATGGATAGATAGAGAGGACCATTCAAATATTGGAAGATATGTTGTGGGCTTGTGTTCTGGACTTTGGGGGCAGTTGGATTCAGTACCTGCCACTAGTGGAGTTTGCTTACAATAATAGCCATCAGACCACTATTGAAATGGCACCGTATGAAGCGTTATATGGTCGAAGGTTCCAAACTCTACTTTACTAGTACGAAATTGGTGAAAAGCATAGTTTGGGACCGGAGATTGTACAACATACTTCTTAGAAAATCAGGCTTATTCAGGAAAGAATTAAAACAGCTCAAAGTCGGCAAAAAAGTTTTGCAGATACCCACCAGCGAAAGTTGAAGTTTGGTGTAGGAGATAATGTATTCTTGAGAATTGCACCAATGAAAGGAGTTATGAGTTTTGAAAAGAAGGGTACGCTAAACCCTAGGTATATTAGGTCATTTGAGATACTGCAAAGAATCGGTCCAGTTGCCTACAGGTTAGTGTTACCCCGAACATTATCCAAGATCCACAACGTATTTCATGTGTCTATGTTGAAGAAGTACGTCCCAGATTCGTCACATGTAAAAAGTTATGAGGCACTAGAGCTTGGAGATAATTTATCTTATGATGAAGTGCCAGTTCAAATCCTAGATCGGAAAGAGCAAAAGTTACGTACTAAGAAAATTTCGTTGGTAAAGGTACTTTGGAGGAATCATGTAGTTGAGGAAGCCTCATAGAAATTAGAAGAAGAGATACACCAGAAGTATCAGCAATTAATTGATGAGGCCCCAATGCTAAGTAGTTTAGTGTGACTGCTCAGGTAAGTATTCATTTGTATGTAAGCAGATTTTGTGGAGGGTAATTAGTCGGGTTTAATTAATTGTAAATCTAAATGTGATGGTTTTTATGTTGAGTGGTTTTGGGAGAGTTTTTGTTTAGGCCATTTGTAATCTCCCAGAGCCATTCATGTAACCACGGTATTCTTCCACCATAAGTGAGGATTATTAATAAAATTTGAGACTGGACAACTATGTGGGTGGCTACCGGCTCTTCCTAGAGTCGGGTGAGAATTTTAGTAAATTCCAGAGTTTGGGCTGAATCTTGGTTAGCAAATTTTAACCCCCCCCCTCTCAGCTCACTCTCTCTCCTCTGTCCATCTCTCTCTCTCTCTCTCTCTCTCTCTCTCTCTCTCTCTCTCTCTCTCTCTCTCTCTCTCTCTCTCTCTCTCAAGATTTCTTAGTTGTGTTGGCCTAAAATGACTTTTCAATCTTATTTTGATAATAACAAATAAAAGATGATTTAATATGTGTTGGTTGAGTGATGATGTTTCAGGATTGCTTATAGACAAAGTTCAAAAGAAAAGGAATGGAAAGCTTAGGACTCAAAAGCCACATTTATATGTAGAGAGGTCCAAAGGAAGCATAAAGCAACACCAACATAAGTAAAGAGAATGTGGAAACTTAAAAGCTAACTCAAGCTTAGGTCAAATGGGACATAAAGAAAAATACATTGGAAAAGCTTGAAGATTAAAGTTTTAGACTTTAAGACCATTGTTGTAAGTACTACATGTTTAAATATCTTATGAAATATGTTGAAAGCTATTCTAGGATTATTCATTGACTTAGAGACCCTATTTAAAACCCCAAAAAATATTTTACGAGAAATCAAAGCAAGAGAACAAAAATATTTTTGAAAACTAAAAATGAAAAAAAACAGAAAATGGTCTACCTAGACAACTGAGGTTGACTGCCAGAAGACTGAAGAGTCACCTCAGAAGAGTGAAGTTTAACTTCAGTTTACTAAATAATTTCTTCAGAATACTGAAGATTAAGATCAGTCTACTGAAGATTTTCTTGAAGGAATACAGAAGAGGCAGTACACCCTCAGAAGACTGAACCTCCAGTTCAATCATTTGACCCTATGTCCAAACTAAAATTTTCAATGTTTTAAGGTACTTCAAAAGACTGAGCCCGACACTTCAGTCTACTGAACACTGTTAACAGTTAATTTTTTTTAAATGTTTTAAAATCCAAATAATGGTTTCTTGTGCCCCAAATTTTCTAAAAACTTGGAAGATACTCCAAGTAATCTTGGGCAACACGAAATTACTTTTAGAAGCCTATAAATACATGGTTTTGCAAATCAAATTATACACCAATATTTAAAAATTTTGTTTCAAAGTTGAAAGCACACTTGCTCTTTCAAAGCTCTTTCTTGCTCACTCATTGCAAAATCTGATTTGCTGAGAATGCTGAAGTGCTGATCCATCCTACTATGATTTCTACTGCTGATCCTCATCTAGGAAAGAATATTGGTGAAATCTTACTTGAGCTTCAATCTTATTTCAATTTGATATTTAAATATTGAAGTATCTAGTGTTTGAAATTGTACTAATCAGCTTTGTGTGAGAGTGTATTTGTACACCATCTTATTTCTTGTCTCTTGTAATTTTTTGACAATTCCAAGTTATTGGATCGTTGTACAAAGTGAGGGGTATCGCTTGGATAGGCATTGCTCTAGCCTATTGAAGGAGTGACCGAGTGTGGGGTATCTCTTGGAGAGGCGTTGCTCTAGCCTATTGAAGGAGTGTCTAAGTATGGGGTATCGCTTGTAATAGTTTGTTCCGCCTAGAAAGGAATGGTATAGTGGAATCCTTAGGTGGTATTGGCCTAAGGCGAGGACATAGGCTGGGGATAAGCCAAACCTCGTAAAAAATGTGGTGTCACTCTCTTTCCTTACTCTCTTTAAATTCTAGCATATATTAACTCTATGGTTGAATTTAATTTTTGATCATATACACAACATGGATTGGATATTAAATAAACAAAAGATTAATTTGATTTTGGGATTTGCAGAAACTAAAAGAAAGTATGTTGGTTGATCAATACAAATTGTGGAAACTGTAAAGGTGTACGTTGATTGGTTAACACCCAAGACTCATTAACTGAAAGTTTATTTAAAGTCCAAATTCTTGGAAGGAGTTTTGAATTTCATATTGTGCATCATATTGAGAAATCAATTTCATTCAATACAGAGCTTGAAACAAACTCTATATTCACAAGGCTATAAAAGATGAAACTTGTCAAAAAGTTACTTACCATATATTAATTGGGTATTTTATGGTTGATTACTTTAATTGAAGATTGGTTGGTTGAATGTTTAAGTTGGGTTTACTTGTGGTGTGTTGGTTTGTGGATTGATTAAGTGATTAAAAAGTTTTGCTATGTGTTTGTTAAATAAACAAGAGATTAAGAATCCATAAAATGAATTAAAAGAAAATTTTAATAACCCAATTCACCCCCCGCCCCTCTTGGGCTAACTCCTCAACTTTCAATTGGTATCAGAGCAGGGTTGTAGCAAATCCTAATTAGAAGCTACATAAAGATCTAGATGGCACACCTAGGAGTAGTTGCCTTTGGAGAGGGTCAATCCTTAACTAGGCCTCCCATCTTTCGTGGTTTAAATTATACATTTTGGAAACAAAGAATGAGGATATATATTCAAACCATGGATTGGAAAGCATGGAAGGTTGTCACACATGGTGACTAGATTCCTACTAAACCCGTAGATGGCAAAGAAGTTCCTAAAGAAGAAAAAGACTTGACCGACAATGATTATAAAATGATGCAAGTAAACTCTAGTGTGATGAATGCACTATATTGTGCCTTAGACGTTAATGAGTTTAATAGGGCCATGGCATGTATGTCAGCCAAAGAAGTTTGCGACAAGCTAGAAGTGATCTATGAAGGAACTATAGATGTTAGACATAGTAGAATCGACATGCTCACAAGCGAGTATGAGGCTTTTAAGATAAACCCGAATGAAATCATAAAAAATATGTATACTAGGTTTACACATATCATAAATTCCTTAAACGCTTTTGGAAAAACGTACTCAACTTATGAAATGATTCGGAAAATCCTTAGAGGACATCCTCCAATATGGGAACCAAAAGCCACAGCTATAATGGAAGGAAGAAATCTTTAAAACACCTTACTAGATGAACTTATAGGATCCCTTCTTACATATGAGATGGCTATGAATGAAAGAAGTGGAAAAACTAAAGCTCAAGAATCCATTACTTTTAAAGCATCAAACGAAAACTCTAATGATGAAGATGAAGAAGAGATGGATGAAAATGAAATAGCCTTCATATCCAAGAAACTTCCAAAAATTCTTAGAAGGAAGAATAAATTTACAAGAAAAATTCGAAACTCAAAATCAGATGAAGAAGAAGAAAAGGAAATCAGTAAAAGGAAAGCAAAATTTGAACCTCCAACATGCTATAATTGTAAGAAAGTTGGACATATAAAATCAGATTGTCCACAACTTAAGAAAGATTCCAAAAAGAAAAGGAAAAAGGCAATGAAAACCACTACTTGGGATAATATGAGTACAAGTAGTTCAGATAATGAATCAAGTGACCAAGAGGTTGTTTGCTATATGGCATGGGATGATGATGAAGGACAAAACTCCTCATCTAAATCATTTAATGATTATAGTAGTGACTCAGCAGAAGAATCCAATGATGAAAGTATGCCTTTTTATGAAGAACTTCAAAATGAACTATTCAAGGTGCATAAGATCTTAGTTAATGTGACTAAAAGATATACATCATTTAAAAATAAGAATGAAGGTGTAATGAAAGAGTTGGAATCTCTAAAACTTGCTAAAAGTGAAAAAAACAAAAAGTTAAAAATTCATAGACTAGAAAGCAAGAATAAGAAGGTAATAAAAGAACTAGAATATTTAAAGTACAAAACTTCTATGGATAATGAAAAAGACTTATACATTTCTGAACTAGAAAATAGAATCAGCAAAATGTCTCAAAATCAAGAAAAGGGTAAAAATATATAAATTTAGAAATCTATGATCTTAAGAGAAAATTTGAGGATCAAAACAAAATCATCTACAACTTCACTAAAGGAAAAGAAACTCTTGATAGAATGATTGGTGCACAAAGAATGTCTTTGAATAAAGAAGATATAGGGTTCAATGGAGTTGAAAATACAAGGAAAAAGAACCTTTATATGGGGTACTTTACAAAAGCCTCCAAAGACTATGCTAGCACCTCTTCTAATGCTTATACTCACACTATATGCTTCTTATGTAAGAAGAAAGGACAGATAAAGTTTGAATGTCCATTAAAGAGGAAAGATGTGAAAATTAAACAAGTTTGGAAAATAAAGGAAACATCTCTTGTCAAACCATCCGGACCCAAGAAAGTATGGGTACCAAGATAAAAGACTAGTTCATAAACCAATGATTCCATAGATTTTAGGTATTCCCTTTTAGAAATTAAGAAAGCTACTTAATCCAATTCAATACAAGGATAATGAACTAGTTGAAATAAAGAAAAGCTTATAAGATAATTGACAAAATCACAAAATGTCATTGGTAGCCTCAAATCAAAAGAACCTTAATTGAACATGGCTTATATTCAAAGACCAAGCAAGCTATATGTCTCAAAAGGCAATGCTAAAAAGATTCTTTAAGCCTAATAATTTGATAAAACATAGTAAGGAAGTAAATTAGGAAGGTTTCAGGATAAGAATAGAAAGATTTTTTTTAAATTTACAGACTTCAAACGACTGACCACTAGCACTGAAGGATCAGACGATTGAGGTGCTACCGCCTATTCAGTTTCCTAATTCTAAAAATCTTCAGAAGAATGAACTAAAGCTTTAGCCTTTTGAGGTCATAGGAACTATATATTACTTTAAGAACTTATTGACGACCATAACATTGAAACAAATAAAAACAAAAATGGCATGGTTAGCCAAAATTATAGGATGATTTGTACAAGGCTTAACTTAGAAAGTACTAAGATTTGGAAAGCAATATGAATTTTGGGAATTCATATGAAATCAAAAGAAAAAAAAATTTTGAAGAAAATTGAGCTTATTGCATGAGTATTTTGATTAAGAAAAGATATTTGAGCAAAATGAGAGGTATTTAAACAAAATGAAAGATATTTGAAAATGAGAGATACTTGAGCAACATAAGAACAATTTGAGATAAATTGTAGCACAATACACAAATGATAATAATATGCTCCAAGATTATATGATATGTTGATATGCTACATGCTTACACGCTAAATGCTAATATTCTGATATGCATATGTAGTGAGATACTATTGATATGATGAACTAAATACTGAACTATGACTATGCTAAAATGCTGACATGTATGATATCTTAATGACTTAACATATACATTGAAATTATTGAGAATGATTATGAAGCATGAATCTTGGTATGATATGATATTAGTATTGATATCAATGAAATATATCGATATCCATGAGTATGTTAATTGATACTTGAGCATAACAACATATTTGTATTCATAAGCATGTTATGATATTGATATGATATTGGTATTATTCTTAATATAGGTATCCATAAGCACTTACATGAAATAAATTAATAGTTGAAGCATAGCATGATAAATTTAAAAGCACAATTGGTATCTTCATGAATACATAGTTCACAATTCACGAATGAAAGTCTAAATTTATTGAATATAAAATACATTTCATTCCGGGGGGGGGGGGGGTTAGACTTGTTAAATAATGATATCATGATTTATGTTTATTACTAGAAATCATTAAAAATTATGAAATACAATCTTTTGTATTTTTTCATGCTACTTCAAGACTCTTTGTTAAACTTATTATACATGATACAAGCAAATTTTCTGTTTTGAGTCTTCACTAGATCTATCTTATTGCCTTAGTATTTATATGTTTTTATTGATATCTTACTCTTTTTGATTGATGTCAAAAAGGAGAGAAGTTTTAGGCAAAGATTGAGCATAATAGCTAAACTTTAGAACCTTTATGATGTATTAAGAACTCTTGATGAAAATATTTAAGTTGCTTACATTGCTTTGAGTTGTTTCTATGCTTGTAATGACTCTTTGATGGTTTTTTGCTTGTATTATGACTTTTTGCTTTATCCCCTCACTCTTTTTGAATGATGACAAAGGGGGAGAGAATAGTCTAAGCAAAGATGAATTTTGAAGCAAATATGACTTTTGAGAATATGAATTGTGTGATATGAGCAAATATGAACAAATGACTGTTAAAGCAAAATATGAGCAAACATGATGAAACATATATGAATGATTAAAATGAATGTTAAAGCAATAAAAGCACACCATATATGCTATAATGAAATATAATGAGTTGTGTGCATTTATATGCTTGAAGTACTTAATTGGTGTTCATATGCTTTACTTTTGATTATTGTTTGAACTTTTTGATATCATCATTTTTCAAACTTATTAAAAGAAATGCTTATTGTAAGGGGGAGCCTTTTCTAATGAACCCTCATCATTGCTCCTTATTTGTCATCATCAAAAAAGGGGGAGATAGTTGGCCTAAAATGGCTTTTCAATCTTGTTTTGATGATAATAAATAAAGGATGAGTTAATATGTGTTGGTTGAGTGATGATATTTCAGGTTTGCTTATAGACAAAGTTCAAAAGAAAAGGAATGGAAAGTTCAAGGACTCAAAAGCCACATTCATATGTAGAGAGATCCAAAGGAAGCGTAAAGCAACACCAACATAAGTAAAGAGAATATGGAAACTTAAAAGCTGACTCAAGCTCAAGTCAAATGGCACATAAAGCAAAATACATTGGAAAAGCTTGAAGATTAGAGTTTAAGACTTTAAGACCATTGTTGTAAGTACTACATGTTTAAATATCTTATGATATATGTTGAAAGCTCTTCTAGGGTTATTCATTGACTTAGATACTGTATTTAAAACCCCGAAAAATGTTTTATGAGAAATCAAAGCGAGAGAGCAAAAATGTTTTTGAAAACTAAAAATGAAAAAAAAAACAAAAAACAAAAAATGGTCTACCCAGATGACTAAGCTTGACTGCCAGAAGACTGAAAAGTCACCTCAGAAGACTGAAGTTTAACTTCAATCTATTGAAGAATTTCTTCAAAAGACTGAAGATTAAGTTCAGTCTGCTAAATATTTTCCGGAAGGAATACAGAAGAGGCAATACACGCTCAGATGACTGAAACCCCAATTTAGTCATCTGACACTGTGTCCGGACTAAAATTTTCAATGTTTTAAGGTACTTCAAAAGATTGAACCCGACACTTTAGTCTACTGAACACTTTTAACAGCTAATTTTTTTAAATGTTTTAAAATCCAAATAATGGTTTCTTGTGCCCCAAATTTTCTAAAAACTTGGAAGATTCTCCAAGTAATCTTGGGCAACATGAAAGTACTTTTAGAAGCCTATAAATACATGATTTTGCAAATCAAATTATACACCAAGATTGAAAAATCTATTTCAAAGATGAAAGCACACTTGCTCTTTCAAAGCTCTCTCTTTTTCTCACTCATTGCAAATTCTGATTTGCTAAGAATACTGAAGTGCTGATCCATCCTACTCTGATTGCTACTGCTGATCCTCATCTAGTGAAGGATATTGGTGAAATCTTGCCTGAGCTTCAATCTTATTTCAATTTGATATTTAAATATTGAAGTATCTAGCCTTTGAAATTGTACTAATTAGCTTTGTGTGAGAGTGTATTTGTACACCATCTTGTTTCTTGTCTCTTGTAGTTTTTTGACGATTCAAGGTTATTGGATCGTTGTACCAAGTGAGGGGTATCGCTTGGAGAGGTGTTGCTCTAGCCTATTGAATGAGTGACCGAGCGTGGGGTATCGCTTGGAAAGGCATTGCTTTAGCCTATTGAAGAAGTGTCTAAGTGTGGGGTATCGCTTGTAACAATTTGTTCCGCCCTAAAAGGAACGATATAG
This sequence comes from Malania oleifera, assembly GCF_029873635.1. Lineage (NCBI taxonomy): Eukaryota > Viridiplantae > Streptophyta > Magnoliopsida > Santalales > Ximeniaceae > Malania > Malania oleifera. The sequence goes on from NC_080428.1 coordinate 16,306,393, forward strand.
TGGAATCCTTAGGTTGTATTGGCTTAAGGTGAGGACATAGGCTGGGATAAGCCGAACCTCGTATAAAACATGGTGTCACTCTCTTTCCTTACTCTCTTTAAATTTCAGCATATATTCACTGCGTGGTTGAATTTAATTTTTGATCATATACACTGCGTGGATTGGATATTAAATAAACTAAAGATTAATTTGATTTTGGGATTTGCAGAAACTGAAAGGCAGTATGTTGGTTGATCAATACAAATTGCAAAAACCGTAAAGGAGTAAGTTGATTGGTTAACACCCAAGACTCATTAACTGAAAGTTTATTTAAAGTCCAAGTTCTTGGAAGGAGTGTTGGATTTCTTATTGTGCATCATATTGAGAAATCAATTTCATTCAATACAGGGCTTGAAACAAACTTATATATTCACAGGGCTATAAAAGCTGAAACTTGTCAAAAAGTTTCCTACCATATCTTAATTGGGTATTTTATGGTTGATTACTTTAATTGAAGATTGGTTGGTTTAATGTTTAAGTTGTGTTTACTTGTGGTGTGTTAAGTGTTGGTTTGTGGATTGATTAAGTGATTAAAAAGATTTACTGTGTGTTTGATAAATCAACAAGAGATTAAGAATCCATAAAAAGAATTAAAAGAAAATTTTAATAACCCAATTCACCCCCCTCTTAAACTAACTCCTTAACTTTCAAGTTGTTTCTCGGCCAAATCAAAAAATGACCACCATATTCGGGTCTCAGCTTTGCTCCAAAATATTTTAACTAGAGTGGATTAGTCATTAGGAAGTCGTAGGCACCACTCTTGGGATAAGGTAAGGGGAATAGATTATGTCAGGTACTTTAGAAAATTTACTCGATTAAATTGAAGCACGTGAATTTAATTAAATTTGTGTTATTGAAAGTATGCCCAATTTAAATTGGGTATGTGAAATTAATTATATTTATGTCCAGTTTTTATTTTAAAAATATGCCTAAGTCAAGTTAAAATTCAAGGATTTGATTATATTAGATTTTTGGGAATATTTTGGAATTGAATTAAATAGGTGAAATTAATTTTACCCTCATTGTCAGCAAAAATATATTTTTCGCAGGTAGTTATTATATTATGAATTATCACTCAAAATGTGTGGCATGAGTATAATTATTTCTATCACAAAAGTGAATAATTATTTTTATCACAAAAGTGAGCTTGTTAGAATATTTTATTTCTATTCAGAACAAGTACGATATGATAATGATTTTCATAAATGTTATAAATATTATGGAATTATGATATGACAATTCAGTCGGCTTAATGACGTGTTCAGTACGATATGACAGTTTAACCGACTTAATGTCGTGTTCAGTACAACATGACAGTTTAGCCGGCTTAATGTCGTGATCAGTATATTATGATAGTTTAGCCGGCTTAATGCCGTGATTAGTATATTATGACAGTTTAGGCCGCTTAATGTCATGATCAGTATATTATGACAGTTTAGCCTGCTTAATGTCATGATCAGTTATGGAATGATGATTTTATACAGAAATATGATTTGATAGTTCTATACAGAATTATGAAAAAATGAGATTTATGTTATAGGTATATTATATGAATTGTATTATATGGTATCAGAGTCCTGATGGATCAATTATGTTCAGAGCACGACACCGTTGTTGTTATGATATAGTTAGTGCCACCACACTTCTTAAATAGAGTGTAGGTGATTGGATAGTCGATTGGGCCATGGAGAGTAGGATGCCCTCTTGAGTCTGGACCAAGGTAGGGGTGGCCAATCGTACATACAGACGCATTATGTTTGGCTTAGTGTGGTAGGCCAGCCATTGCTAAGTCTCGCCTACGAGCTACACTACCTGATCATGTGGGGTTATTACATGATATTATATGATTGTCCATCCAGGGAAAAATTCGGTTATGTATACGTATATCAGATGATTTATGTACTCATAGAAACTTATTATGATACAGTATGTATTTTCCATATATATATATATATGTGTGTGTGTGTGTGTGTGAGAGAGAGAGAGTACAAATTTACCAAATTTATCAATTAAAATTTACTGTTTAAAGTATATATTTATGCTACACAGAACTCATGTTACCACACACTAATAATAATCTATTCCTTCTTACTAAGAGGTGTCTCACCCCAATAAATTAAACATTTTAGGAAATCCAGGTAGTCGAGCGTAATGAGATCCGAGATAGTGGAGGCCTAGGTACTGTAGTTCAGGGTAAGTGTTTTGAGATAGGAATATGTTTTGTATAACTCAGGATGTATTAGGGATTTATGGAGAAATGTGTATGTATTTATGGTAACATTAGAACTCTAGTATTGTATATGAGGATTATGTGTATTATGCTTCCGCTGTATTGTTAGTATGTATTTATAGATAGGTGTATCCCCTGTACCCCACTTTGGATTCGGGTTAGTATAATTTTGGTATCAGAGCATTTTTATATTTATAGCAATATAATTTTTTGGTTGCTACATAGTGCCTCCATCAAATTTTATATGGAGTCATGACCAATCACGTGCCAAAGACAGGGATATGACAAGATGCTTAAAGAGGCAAGAGATAACTTTTCTAAAGTGGCTCGAATGATGAAAAAATATTCACACAAAAAGAGAAGGGATGTTTAGTTTTAAGGAGACATGGGTCTTTTGAAACTAACACCTTAAATATGGAAGAAGATTAGTAAAAAGATAGTGCATAGGGGATTGATCCCCAAGTATGATGGTCCTTTTGAAATTTAAAAGAAGGTGGTAAATGATACTTAATATTGAAGATACCTGATTGATTGAAGATTTGCCTAATTTTCCATATGAATTTCTTAAAGCCTTATTATGAAAACCTCTTAAATGAAAATAAGAGGCAAGCAAAGAGAGATCCACCAGTGAAAAGTAAACAATTTGATAGGGATGTTAATGGTATCCTTGATCACAAAATTGAGATACAAAGCAAGAAGAATCAAAAAACCCATTACTTGGTAAAATGGAAGGGTTTGCCATAAGTAGAAACAACATGGGAGTGGGATGTGACTCTATGGCATTTTAAGAAATAGATAAGGGACTATGTTAATAGCCTCCCAACAAGGACATTGGTGCCTTCTAGTGGGGTTGGTTTGTCAAAAACTTAAGTAGCTTGACATTGCCAAGAGACAAGGCCTTGACAACTTATGTGCCTAGGTAGTAGCTTAAGATGGCCTGTCATGGGTTGTCGTAAAATTCAGTGGTTGGTTAGTTGATGTTGCTAGAGAGGGAACACATAAATGTTAAGATGCCTACTCAATATATGGTCAGGGATGGACATGGTAAGGGGGATGATCATTGACCAAGTTGATTATGGTGGCTAGTTTTAGTTGACATGGTCAAATGGTTAACTTGGTCATTACAAGTGCTTCATTGAATATCCTGCGAGTATTGAAAGCCAACAGTTTAAACTGAGATATTTGAGCCTAGGGTTGTGTTATTAGTTATTATTTGCGAAAATGGAATGATTAAAGTAATAATGTGTATTTATAGTTAAATTAAGAATGAACATGTGTAACGACCTCAAAATTCATACCAATTTTTTTTCATTTTAAAATATAAACTATAAATAGACTGATAATCATATTACCCTGATACCCTTGTAATGACTACTGAAATACACCTATGCAGCGGAAATTATAAAACTGTACAACCATATACACAATACTAGAATTCAGTATTTCCCCAAAATATACATACACAAAAACATAACTCTACAGTATCATCTATCAAAACTCCTAAGATCTACCCAAAAATACTTTTCCCCGAGAAACACTTACCCTTCAAACAAGGCAGTGCAACCGACCTCCCTATCTCCAAGCTTGATCTACTCATCTAGTTAGATCACCTGAAAATTGTTAAACTACTGGGATAAGACAACGCTCGGAAAGACAAAATATGCTATTACCAGTGTGTGGAAACTAAGTTTACATAAATAATTTACTTATAAATAACTGAAATTGAGATAGTCTGTAAAATTATACCCAGTATAACTCACATCTATGTGGCTTAAAATATATCTGTAACATCTAAGCTTTCTATTTAATCATACTTCTAGTATTATAATATATCTGCTGTTATCCTGTAAATCTGTATGTATATATATATATATATATATATATATATATATATATATATATATATCTATGAAAACTACCCTAGAAATTTGTATGTCATGATTTAACCCCTTATGACAGGGTTGTGCGGCCTGTAGGCGAGACTTAACACTGGTTGGCCTACTAGGATAAGTCAACTAATACTCTATCAATCCTCAGGCCAACCTTACTGCAATCCCTCCAAAGGCTCGATAACTGGTCTCTCCCTTGTCAAATTGGCCACCTCTACCCAGAACACTGGGGAGTCTGCAATCCTTCCAAGGCACGGTTGATGGAAATCCACACACTATCTGAGATATGTTGTTGCACTCTGATTTGAAATAGCTATGGTACCGTGCTCTACTGACTGAATCTAACTGAAATAATTCATTAGGGTATGATACTATACAATACTAATATAAATAATTATTTTACTATTTTATCATAATTCCAAAATAACCATAACACTATAAAACAGATCTAAAAATACTGTAATATCTTATTGAAATAACTGTATATCTGACTGAATAAACTGTATTATCTGAGTGTTATGGTTTTGAATTCTAGAAATCGTGGTTTTCTGTAAACGCTATAAAATATCTGTCTATAAAATATCTATCTGTAAAATATATGTCTGTAAAATATATGTCTGTATATACACTGTAATTCATAATTCTGTAAGATCTGGTAAAGCATATTTCTATGCATAAATACTGTAAATCATGATATTCTAAAAAACTATATAAATTCAGAACTATTCTGATATTAACTCAAGCCACACAACTAAATAAATTAAAACCCCTATACTGAAATCTGCAATCTGATAATGAAGATAATTCATATTTTGTAGAATTTACCCTAATACACACACACACACACACACACACACACACACACATATATATATATATATATATATATATATATATATTACTGATAAAATTCTTAAAATTCCTAGCATAACATATTTCCCTTACCTGACTAACTGAACTCGCCTTCTAATTCTAACTCACGCCCACGGCGTTCATAATTCCATAATCCTGAAATTATACACATACATATTTTCCTGTTAATTAACAGAATTCCCAAAATAATTTTCAAACTCACATTTCCTAAATTCATAAACTATTTATCATTTACCTAGGTCCCTGAGGAAAACACCTTCTGAAAATCTTAGCCTACTTGCCGTGAATACACCAACCCAAAATTTTACAAAATCACAATTTCTCAATTTAACCTCATGAATACATTCACATCTAAGCCTATACCTTAAATAATTTAATAATTAATCCAAAAATGCCCAAATAACACCCTTACCTCAATTTTGGAATGGTGCCCCAAAACCCCAAATTGAAATTCTACTCTACCTACGTTGTAGAGAATCCTCCCAGGAACCCCGTTGTGGTTTCTAATCGTAGAAATGAGGCTTATTGGAATAGAAATTGTAGAGAGAGAAGGGAGAGGGTCGTGGGTTTCTGAAGAGAGAGAGAGAGAGAGAGAGAGAGAGAGAGAGAGAAAGAGAGAGAGAGAGAGAGAGAGAGAGAGAGAGAGAGAGAGCAATTTAATTTGTTTAACAAAATGAAGCTCTCTCGGTTCTTTATAACTTTCAGCACTAGCCAAAAAACTATCGCCGGTTTACTATGCTTCTCAGAAAATCGTTGCCGATTTCTATTAACCGGCTCCAAAATTACCGTTTTACCTTTATCCAGCCGCGTTTAAAACCCAAAACCGTCACCGTTTTTCTGATTCCTTCATAAAATCGTCGTCGATTTTCTTCTGTCTGAGCCAAAAATCCATTTTTCCATTTCCTTTTATTATTATAATTTCCAGGTCACTACATTCTCCTTTCCTTATAAAATTTCGTCCTCAAATTTTACCATCTTTGTTATACAACATCCCCTGAGGAAAAATTGACTACTTATTTTATTAATTGCCCTAACTTATGGCAGAGGAATACCATCGTTACATATACAATCTGGCCATACAGCGTTGGTGGCAAACCTGTGACAAAGTTCATAGATATATGGTCCCACTTTTCACTCAGGGATGTGGTGTAATGACCCGAAGAATAATGGTATTTAAATAATAAAGAAAGAGGAAAATGGAATAGTAAAAGGGGGCAAAAGCCGACTTTGTCGACGAGCACGAAGCGTTCGTCGACAACATGGCACTTTGGGCTCGTCGACGAGAAGATACCAAGAGGGTGTTTTGGCGACTCTGAAGTTCGTCGACGAAGGGTGAGATTTTGTCGATGAATTAGCTACCTGACCTCGTCAACAAAGTGACGTGGCTCGTCGACGAAGGCCAGTGTATAAATAGGCCTAACCTTCATTTTATAGTCGAAAATCTTGCGAAAATCTTCTTCTCTCTCCTCAATTCATCCCTCCTTCCTTCTTTCTAAGATCACGGGCCGGATTCTCTGCGGTTCGATGATCTAAAGCTACCACAACGCTCTTGGGAAAGTTCTCTGCAAACCTACCGATGTGGATCAATAATGGAGTTACTTTGGAATTCATCCCTAGTTTAAGGTAAGGCTTTTTATTCAAAATTTGATTCTTCCATAATTATAGGAAATGTTGTACACGAAGAAATACTGAAATTTAGTTGTGAGAAATGTTGATTTCAGGGTGTTGAACGAGGAACCCTACGAGTGTAGGACGAGTGTATTTTTGGGGGCTTTCTTTACAGAAATCAGGTAAGGAAATAAACTAAAGCAGTTATTTTTTCATGAAAATTATTATTAAATTATTAGAAGAATTATATTAGGGAAAGCATGTATTATATTTTTATATTATTAAGAAAATGTTTATTTGGGAAAATACTGCTATGATATTGAAATGTATGTATTAGTATGAAATGAAAAAAAATATGATTTTAGAATAAAATGTATGGTTTTATTCAGCATGATGTGGCATGAATATTATTTTACATGAAAAGTATTATGTTATGACAATTTTACGAATAAAGTATGTTTTCAGAAATGATGGAATATTGCAGTACATTATGGTTTCAAAATACATGATAAATAGATTATTTATTTAGAATAATATGTATGAAATGTTCGGTGCAAGGCCGTGATTGATAGCCGGCGTAAGGCCGTTTATTATGTATGATTTCGGCACACGGCCATATTTATGAATGTTTTGGAAGTGGTTTAGTGAAGATGTCAGCCCATTGTTCATTTGTGCACACAAACTCAAGTGTGGCATCACCTTTTTGTACATGATCATGAAGAAAATGATATCTAATCTCAATGTGTTTAGTTCGTGAATTTGAGATAGGGTTCTTTAAAATATTGATTGCACTAGTATTATCATTTTAATCAGTATTGTATCGTAGTGCAACCCAAAATCCATAAGTTGTTGTTTCATATAAAGAGTTTAAGCACAACAACTTCCAGCCGCAATATATTATGTTTCAGCTGTGGATAAGGCAATTGAGTTTTGTTTCTTAGAGAACTAAGAAACCAGAGATTGTCCTAAATAGTGACAAGTGCCGCTAATACTCTTCCTATCAACCTTACTACCGGTAAAGTCAGCATCAGTATAACTAACAATCTCAAAGGTCGTATGCTTAGGATACCATAATCCTAACTCTATATTTCCAACTAGATACCTAGGGATTCATTTTACTGCTAATAGATGAGATTCCTTAGAAGCAGCCTAAAACCTAGCACACATGTACACACTAAACATAATATCAGGCCTACTAGCTATAAGATATAGAAGACTCCCGATCATGCCATACAAGGCTTTAGACAACCAGTATGCATGATTTGGACATTTATGATTTCCAAAACCGGGTGGTTGTTGTACATACACTTCTTCTTTAATATAGCCATTAAGAAAAATGCTTTTAACATCCATTTGAAACAATTTAAAATTTTTAAAAGCGGCATAAGCGAGTAGCATACGAATGGCTTCCATCCTAGCAATAGGAGCATAGGTTTCATCAAAATCAATTCCCTCTTCCTGATTATAACCCTGGGCAATTAGTCTAGCCTTATTCCTAGTTACTACCCCATTCTTATCTTTCTTATTTCTATATACCCATTTGGTTCCTATAATTGTATAATCATTAGGCCTAGGAACTAAGGTCTACACTTTACTTCTTTCAAATTGATTATGTTTTTCTTGCATAGACATTACCCAATATTCATCCTCTATTGCTTCTTTAATATTTGTAGGTTCTTCTTGGGACAAGAAAGTAGAATGATTCACTAGGTTTTTCAAGGAGGATCTTGTGGTCACACCACGGGAAGGTTCACCTATGATTTGATCTATAGGATTGTTTCTAATGAATTTCCAACCCCTAGGCAGCTCCTGAATTTTATTGTAATTGTTATTATTTTCAGATGATTTATCATTTATTTCTGAATTTTCATTCACATTGTTTTCAAGAGATAGCTTGTCTAAGCATTTTCTAATGTCAATATCATCTTCATCATCTTTCTTAGAAAATGGATTATATTCATCAAATACAACATGAATGGACTCTATGACAGTTAAAGTTCTCTTATTAAATACTCTATATGCTTTACTATTAAGAGCATAACTTAAGAAAATACCTTCATCAGATTTAGAATCAAATTTCCCTAGATGCTCATTATCCCTAAGCACAAAGCATTTACAACCAAAAAAATGAAAATAGGAAATATGAGGTCTATGGTTGTTCCACAATTCATAAGGGGTTTTATTAAGTGATGGTCTAATCAACACCTTATTCATGACATAACATGCATTATTTATGGCCTTAGCCCAAAAATATTTAGGTAATTTATGCTCATTCAACATGGTCCTACCCATTTCTTGTAATGACCTATTCTTTCTTTCTACCACACCATTTTGTTGAGGGTTCTAGGTGCAGAAAAGTTGTGTGATATACCCTCTAAGTCACAATAATCTTCTATGCCTTCATTTTTAAATTTAGTGCCTCTATCACTTCTTATGTGAGTTATCTTATAGCCTTTATCATTTTGAATTCTCCTGCAAAGCTTAGTAAACTCTTCACATGATTCATTTTTATGTGAGAGAAATAGCACCCATGTAAACCTAGAAAAGTCATCAACAATGACAAAAGCATATGATTTACCACCAAGACTTTGTACAAAATAAGGACCAAACAAATCCAAGTGAAGCATTTCAAGTGGTCTAGTGGTAGATATAAATTTTTTTTTCTTAAAGTTAGATTTTGTTTGCTTACTCATTCGACATGCATCACAGATTTTATCTTTCACAAATGGTGTTTTAGGTAAGCCTTTTACTAAATCTTTTCTCACTAGTTTTGACAATAAATCTATGCTAGTGTGTCCTAATCGCCTATACCATAACCAACTAGCTTCATTTATTGCAGAAAAACAAGTTACTTATTGTGAAGCTAGATTGTCAAAAGTAGTAGTATATACAATTTCATGCAGATCTGCAATGAAAAGAATTTTATAATCTGATTTATTTTCAACTATGCATTTATCATTTTCAAAAGAAATCTTACATCCTTTATCACATAATTGACTAATGCTCAACAAATTATGCTTCAAGTCATCAACTAATAAAACATTATCAATAATTAAAGAATGATCCTTACCAACCTTACCTACGCCAGTGATGCGTCCCTTTGCATTATCGCCAAACGTCATGTACCCTCCATCCTTGGGAGTGATTGAAGCGAATATTTTCTTGTTGTCAATCATGTGCCATGAGCACCTGCTATCCAGGTACCACCTGTCCTTGGAGGAGGACGATCTCAAACACACCTGCAAGATAGATTAAGTAACTGACACTGGTCCCCAAATTCTATTGGGTCCATGGGGGTTAGTGACTGGATCACCCTTAACTACCCACACCTTTCTAATTTTTACACGTCTATTTCTAAGTGAGCAATCAAATTGAATGTGACCGATTTGTTTGCATTTAAAAATTTTCATTATACACTTTGGATCTTTATGTGGGATTTGAGATTTTGATTCACGAGTGAAATGTCTCAAGTAAAGATTAGGTCATCTAACATTCTCAATGCCATTAAAACCAAGACCCTATTTACTAAAAAAAATTCTTTGGGCTCCAAGTAGTTTTTCAAAATTGCATTGGCCCTCGGTGAATTTAAAAACAATTTTGGAGCTATCCTCCAATTTTCTCTCAAGCTCAGCAATAATCAAATCTTTTTCTTTCAAAATCGAAGCATAAAAGGTTTTTGCAATTCCAAACAATTGTGACCAATTTTCGCATCTCTTTTTCAAATCATCATTTTCTTTGGTCATTTTATTCAACAGTTTAGAGATATGAATATATTCAAATTGCAATTCTCTAAAAGTAAGCATGCTATCAGATTCATAATCATCAGAAGAATAATATGAAGCTAAAGAGCAAGAAAATGATACCTCATCATCATGTGCCATCAAGCAAAGATTAGCAACCTCTAAGTCGTTGTGGCCTGAGTCTGAGTCACTGCTACTTAGTTTATCCCATGAAGTGCCAGCTTTCATAGCTTTCTTCTTTTTCCTAGCATCCTTTTTCAGTGGCGGGCAATCCGGCTTGATATGCCCAACCTTGTTGCAGTTATAACATGTAGGAACATTTGACTTATCCTTTATTTTACTCGATTCTCCCTTATCAGATGCAGACTCCCTATATCTTTTGTATGGTTTTCTATTTTTCCTGAAGAATCTGTTGAATTTTTTAGTTAGCATGACCATATCATCCTTAGAGTCAGGTTCACTGCATTCACTAGACATATTAGTGGAAGTTTTCAATGCAGTCACCCTTTTCGCCCTATTATGTTCATTGAGTCTCTCATTTATAGCTAATTCATATGTGATCAGAGAACCTATCAATTCATCTAATGTCATGGCCTTAAGGTCTCTACCCTCATAAATGGTCGTAGCCTTTGCTTCCCAAATAGGAGGAAAACCTCTAAGAATTTTCCTAATCATCTCATATGTGGGATAGGTCTTTCCTAATGCATGCAGTGATTTTATAATGTGCGTGAATCTAGTGTACATGCTCTGAATGGACTCACCTACATTCATCCTAAAAGCCTTATATTCACTAGTCAGCATATTTATCCTGCTATCTTTAACATCCTTAGTACCTTCATATGTGACTTCTAATTTATCCCAGATCTCTTTTGCAGTAGTACATGTCATAACTCTATTAAATTCATTCACATCAAGATCAAAATACAAGTTATTCATAACAGTGGCATTTAAACTAATAGCTTTCATATCATCATCATTATATTCTTCCTCAGTTTTTGGAACTCTAGTTATACCTCTGTTTTCATAGGAACACAATTTCCCTAAGAGACAACTTTCCACACCTTCCAATCTATATTAAGAAGGTAGATGTGCATCCTCTATTTTCAGAAGGTGTAATTAACACCACTGAAAATCGAAGGTCGTGAGGATGATGGTTCCTCAAGGAAAGGGGTCACGGTGCTATGAGTCATCTAAGATCTTTTGCAAATTAAATATTAGGTTTATGCTACGTGGCTCTGATACCAATTTTTAGTTTTACCGTAATCCCAAGAGGGGGGTGAATTGGTATTTTCAAAAATAATGCCCTAAGTCAATCCCCTAACAGCAGTATTACATAACCCTAAGGTCAATCTAGTGTAGAAAAATTAAATCAATTTAAATATACAGTGGAAATTAAAATGCACAATTGAATTGACTAAGCATGCACAAGAAAACTGTAAATAAATACGACACCCAGATATGTTATCAAGGTTCAGCAAACTGCCTACGTCCCCACCTTGGCTAACAAGCACAAGGATTACCACTATAAGGCTCACTTAAACGGGTGGAGCGCACCTAATACACCGGGTCAATTAGCGAGGCTGACCTCAACAAAAACAATCCTTCCGGGCTGGATTATCGCTCCATCAGGCCACGCCTGGAATACAACAGTATTTTCACAATATGACAAGGTACAATAATTATGTTTCTCAGTAAAACAGATATATACCAAACGTAATCAATCGTATACACATCAATAGTATAGGCAATGTAAGCTCAATGATGTGAATATTTGTGCAAACAACACTCAACAAGATATGATCACCAAAATGTTCAAGAGTGTTCCAATCAAGTTATATCTTTGAAACAAGTTGTATCAAATCTCAATAAAAAATCAGGGTTTCAAAGATGCTAATCAAATATTCAAACTATCTCAAAAATATTTTCCTTCAATACAATGAGCACAAGAGTAATTTGAAAAATATTTTAGCTTGTAGGAAATATTTTTGCACAACAAAAACAAAGTTATAGGAATCTTACAATAACAATGCAATGATCCTTAAGCTTACTAGTTTATCCTAATACAAGATTTATAAAGTTCAAATCTGTGAGATAAAACTTAGCCAAACTCCCCAAAATCAATATCAAATAATCAATCAATACTATGGGAGTATTAGCAATATCTAGTAATCACAAGCACAATCAATAAACTCTCACACTACTAAGATGTATCAAGGGAATGAAGATTTGAGAGTATTTGGGCAAGGTAGGATTTTGAAAATAGAGAGAATTTTTTTGCTAATGATTTTCTTATTAGTTGCTAATTCAAACAAATGAACCCATATGTATATACCAAGGTCAAATTATGACCGTTTAGGACATGAAAGGTATTATTAGGAAAGTTTTAAAGCACATTAGAACTTTTAACCTAGTTTAACCCTTTTAACCTTGGTAAATAATTAAGTAACCCGAGAGGATTCGGGTGGCTGAACTTTAGTTCGATCGCCTGAATAGACTCATCTCAAAAAGGCCTTTTAAATGGTTTGGGTGTCCAAGTTCAAACTTGGTTGGCAGAACAAAAGTCAGAAAGATTTAGTGCACGGTTCAGGTGCCCGAAAATATGTTCGGTTAATCAAACCAAGGGATTTGGTCGCCCGAGGCTTGTTTTGAACTAAAAAGTTCAGCAGCCAGAGTTGGTGAAAAGTAACTTTCTAAGGGTTCGGTTGCCCGAGGAAAATAGGGTCATTTTAGGTTTGGTCGCCTGAAGCCTAGTCAAATCGTTGACTTCCCAACGGTTCAGTCGCCCAAGGTGATTTGAACACCTGGGGTTTGGTCGCCCGACCTCTCTCATTTTATGCTTATTATGTTCAGTCTATGTCAATTTAATTCCCTGATTGAGCAAGTTATTATGGGGAGTGATTGTGCATTAGTGTTGGGACCTAAGGTCTCACTAGGGTCTTACTGAGCTTACAGTATATCTTATATGCATGACATGCAAGTAATTATTACAGACCTTATATCCTAATTACAATTACCTACCCATATTACATAAAATGAATTACAACATGAAACTAATCTTTAGGGTCTTTATGCTTTGCTTTCATGTGCCATTACTTAATCTGCTAAAATGAACCTGCACATACACTTGAAAGCCATCAAATCCCTGATTATTTGTCATTATCAAAATCGGGTGTGATCTATATGGTCAACAAAAAGGATGAAACCCTCTCTGTTATTGTATTTGCATTAAATTTTTATTGGGTTTATAATATAATATGATCTATAATAATGCATCAGCATGCATGATAGGACTAAATGCTCAAGAGGCCATAAATCGTCTATTAGGTCCCTAAAACATCACTTGCAAAATCCCCTTAAACTCGCAAGTCATATCTATGCAAATAGGGGTAAAATTTAAGCAAAAACAGGACCTACCTTTAATTTTGAAAGGGCTTTGGCAGACTAAACTCAGTGCGTTAAAAACGTCTTGATCGACAAAATAGGTAAAAGTCAATGAGTTGACTTGGCTCTAGTGACCGATCCAAAATAAACTAACCGTCCACGGTCGACTGAACCTTAAAGTTAACTTTTCCCACTGTCTCCGGGCGACCGAACTTGTAGTTCAAAATAGGCCAGGGCGATCGAATAGTAAGGTTTGGAAAACCGAATAACTCACCGAGTGACCAAACCTCAATCGTTTGGAAAATTGCCTTGGCTTTAATCAACCGGACTCACCCTCCCCAAACCCAAAAGTTAACCTTTTCTCTGTGTGTCTGTTTGGGCGACTGTCCCTAAGGACCAGGCGACCGAAACTCTCGAGTTGCCACATTTTTATTGCTGTAATTGGGGTTAAAACTTGATAAAACATTTTTAAAATACCAAATAAGTCCCTAATGGCTATAATTTGTGGAGTACCTATAAATATTCATTCATTTGCTTTGATTAGCAACAAGACTAGCAAATAGATTAGCAAAAAGTTCTCTCAAATTTTTACACTCCTATTTGCTCATACTCCATAATTTTTCAAGAAAATATTGTTCATACTCTCTCAAACTCTTATTTGCAAAATCCATCTATGATAAGAGAGTGTTTATTACATTCTTTTCATTTGCATTATTGTTGCAACTTGAAGAGTGAATATATTTGTGTGCTTCATACATTATCTTAGAGCCAGTATACTCTCTCATTCATTATGGGTGAAATTATTTTTTAGATAATTAGCTTGAGTTGATCCCAGATTATTTCATTGATAAATATTATCTTGGGATAATTCTTTTCAGCTTGAAGATCTTTGCATCATTGTTGTAAGATTCAAAAGCTAGATTTTGCGCTTATTGCAAAATATTTTTGAGAAGCTAATCTTGACTATCTTCTCATTTTATTGCTGAAAATATTTTGTGGAGATAAAGTTATTAGAAGTATAGATCTTTGACATATCATCTCTTACATCTGGTGTTGTAAATGATGTCGCTCCACCCGGTAAACGAGCATTAGTGGAATCCTCTTACTTGTGAACTTGAGGCGGAGGTAGTATTCGTCGATTGCCGATATCATATCATGTGTTCCTTTAATTTTTGCACTTCAATTTCCTTATATGTATACTGTTATTCATTGTCTTATTTTACATACATGGTTTGAATGTTTAAGAAACAGTGAGATTGGTTTATTTGTTTAAATACTTGCTCAGTAGTTTTTCTGTGATATTGGGAAAAGTTTAGACAGACTTTAAGTTGTGTATTATTGCTACTGGGTTAACTAAACCTAAGAAGAATATTTTTTTAAATATCCAATTCACTCCCCTCTTGGGATTACACCAACGTCAACAAAATCATTGTATATATAATTTTCAATAAATAAACTAAATGAAAAAATATCCCTAATTTGCACTAGTTTTTCATTTTCATATAGAGTAGGATTGTTCTAGATTACTAAAAACCAAGTTTATAAATAATATTAATTAAAGTAATTATTAAGTAACTCATATTTTTATTATGAAATATTTTGATAAGCATTGTATTGAATATTTTCATATTCTAATTATATTCTAATTTATTGAAACTATAAAGTTATTTTGATTATTTTTATTTGTTAAGATTTAATAATAGCATGAATAAATCACTAAGTGATTGATGGTAAAAAATTCTAGGATAACAAAAAGGGAATATATCAATTAATTGCTATTTGTTTAAAGGATATAAATTGGGTTGGAGTATATTTTTAATATTTTTCTACTAAGTGTGCATAATCAACCAGCAGTTCTAGCTATTATCTATCATAATATTTCTTTTAAATTTTTTACTTTCATAATTTTTAATTTTTTTAAATTTTTTACTTAATAATTGAACCTTAAGACATTATAAATTATTTAAATCAACCATGTGAGAAAATGATTCGGTCAAGGATTAAAAAGTATGCATAAAAGCTTCTTATTTTAAATATTTTCCTATACACTTTTTTGTTTTGTTATACTTTAATAAAAACACGCCTCAAGTTTGTGAAAAAATTCCTCTTCATCTTCATGTGAACCTCTTTGTTACAATTCAAAAATAATTCAATATAGCAATATAAAAACACAATAAACGTTTTTTGAAAATAATTTTTTTACTTTTCTTTTTATTTTAAAAATTATAAAAATGACGCATCAATTTTCAATTTCTTATCATCTTTAATACTATAAAGAGGATTCTCCCTTTGGTGTCATCTTTCAAAAATGTCAAATTTATCCCTATAACTACCAATAATTATTCCAAAATACTCTTTAACTGCTCGCAACTATTCCAAAATATCCTTATAATTATATCAAAATTATTCTCATAACTACTCATAATTATCCCAAAATACCTCTATAACTATTTACAACTATCCCAAGATGTCCTTATACTATTTAATTTTTTGTTACTTTTTTTATAATTTTTTAAAAATTTAAAAAATAGAGAACCTAAAGCATACGCATAGTGCGTGCCCATGGCTAGTTGATTCCTATACTATATAATTTTAAAAAAAAAAATAAGGGATAGTTTATATATATATATATATATATATATATATATATATATATTGAAAATATATTTATTTTTTTCACAATGTTTACCCGGATCTATTTTTTCTTTAAAAAACATCACTTTATTTTTAGACTAAGAGGATGTTTGTTTTACAACATATTATTTGTAGATTTTTTGTGTCAAAAATATAGTTATTTTTTATATATTGACTAGGCAGATATTAAGGATATAATAATAATTATTTTATTTTAAAATGCAGGTCATGATTCCCATATTTAACTTTTAACATGGGCGTCATCTTACAGTACAAATTAAATAGAACCTATTTTATAATGCTAATATTTCATGCTTGAAATAAAAGAAAACATATTAATAGATATTTGGTGAACAAGAAATTCACCATTTTATTTATTTATTTATATATTTTTGGAGTATCCATATGTGCATGGGCCCCAAATTCGTGTCCACGGGTCTCAGCACGTTGACCAACTATGGCTCCATTTAATGGAAATCATGGGCAAGGAGTGGGGCGGAACCACAATGATTCGAATCCTATGATTGACCCACTTGGCGGTTCAGAAGTAGAACGGTGGGACCCACTTTCCTCCTTAGGTTGTTGGGATGATCGATGACTGTGTCTTGACTTTTGAGTCTCGTCCTCGCTATGCTTTTGTATGGTTTGAAGAATCAAATGCTGCCCATCTCAGTTATATTGCTCAATCAAATCCTACCACATCGTGGAGTGTTTTACCGTTTTTAATTTTATTTTATATAAAAATATTTAAGAAAAGTTTTTTGAGGAGCCTTATTTCCTCAATTGATGCGTCCTTAAAAATTATGGATCATATAACATTTTTTAAGCAAAAGACATTGGACTATTAAACATTTTTCAAACAAAGGGCATTAGATGCGCTAAGTTGAAATGAAAACGGAGAAAATGAAAACGGCTTAAATGGAAACGGAAAATTAAATGGCCTTAAAGAGGATAAGTTGTAGATGAAAATGAGCTGCGGAGAAGCCAACTTTCATGCACTGGAATGATAATGCCCATGTGCTAAAATAACCCATTAAATATCTCAATTACTCAATTCCTTTCCTATTCATTCAATATGACTATATTGTACTAATTATGTATCTAAGAAAAATTTTGTCTAAGAAAGTAGGATTTAAGCGGTCCATTGTGACCCTCACTTCCCGGAGAATTTACCTGGTATAATTTAGTACAATCATCATTGAGCCCCACTGCTACGTCATTAGATACGTCAGTAGTGCCACGTCAGCACTCGGCCCCACTGTCACAACAGCGTCAGATCATCATTGGGTCCCACCTACCACGTTAGCAATTAGTTAACGGCGTTAATTAACGTGTCGTCAAAATATTTTGTTAAGTGGGAGTATATTCCGTTAAATTTAATGGAAAGTTGACCGATTTTGATCAGAAGTTTAGACCAGGTTTTCAGAGTCATTTCAAGTCTGTTTTTTGAACGACTTGAACCATTTTTTAGATTTTTGGTCATTCCAAATCCAATTGTGCTATCCATTTGAGCTGATTCCATTTCTAGATTAAAGAATCGAGATGACGAATGAAAATAACTCAAAGATCGAGATGTTTAACAGCACCAACTTCGGTTTCTGAAAGATGCAGATCGAGGACTACTTGTTTGGTAGGGAGTTGCACTTACCATTGAAGGGAAAGCCAGAGTTCATGAAGGAGGACGAGTGGGAGTTGCTTGATCGAAAAGCTCTCAGTGCTATCAGGATGAAGCTGGCAAAGTCTATTGCCTTTAATATCAAACACATGACAACCACCAAGTCTCTTATGGATGCGCTCTCCAACATGTATAAGCAGCAATCAGCCTCCAATAAGGTACACTTAATGAAGAAGTTATTTACCATGAACATGTCTGTAGATGAAAGTTTTAGTAGACATCTAAATAATTTCAATGAGCTGTCGAATCAACTCGCCTCAATTAAAATAAAGTTTGATAGTGAGATTCGTGTCTTACTGATTCTTAGTTAGTTGCCTGAGAGTTGGAAATGTATTGTTAATGCGATCAGTAGTTCCGTAGGAAAATCAAAACTAAATTTTGATGAAGTCATCAACATGATTTTGACGAAAGAGATCAGGATGTCAAACACTGCTTCCACTTCAAGTTCAACATTGAATGTGGAAATCCGAGGGAGAGGTTCATGGAAAGGAAGTAGGCATGGCCGATCAAACAATTGCGGCAGATCTAGGTCCAGGTGATCCAAATCCAGAAATCCCAAAGGTTCCCAAGGCACAAAGAATATTTAGTTTTAGAACTATGGAAAGTTTAGTCATTTCAAAAACCAATGCAAAGGTCCAAGAAAGGAATATAAGGCGTAAACACAAGGAAATGTTGCTTCAAAAGAAGGTGATATGTTGATATGCTCTTTGGAGAGCAAGAAGGAGTCTTGGGTCTTAGACTCGGGAGCCTTATTTCATACCACTTGTAGTAAAGATTGCCTAGAGGAGTATATATCAGGTGACTTTGGTAAGGTATACCTTGGCAATGATCAACCTTGCAACATAACTGGCAAGGGAATTGTGAAAATTAAGATGAACGGGGTGTATGGAAGTTGAAGGATGTCAGATATATTTCAGAGTTGAGAAATAACTTGATTTCAGTTGGTCAACTGACAGATGAGGGATACATCACAACATTCATCGGCGATGAATGGAAGATTTCAAATGGTGCACTGTCGATTGCACGAGATAAGAAAAGTATGCTTTATGTGACTTCTAATGCATGTATGTCTACTTCAGTTGCTACAGGAAATGTCGATAGCAACATTTCGCATCAACAATTTAGTCACATCAGTGAGAAGGGATTCAAAGTGATGCACTCAAAGGGAAAGTTGAGTGAACTATGATCAGTAGAGATTGATAAATGCGATGATTGTATACTCAGAAAACAGAAGAGAGTTAGTTTTCAGACATTCACCAGTACCCCAAAGAAGAGAGACTTGAACTAGTCCACTCAAATGTATGGGGACCGACGACCGTCTCATCCCCAGGTGGAAGGAATTACTTCGTGACGTTTATTGACGATCATTCTCAGAAGGTATGGGTTTACTTACTGAAATACAAATCTAATGTCTTTGATGCTTTTAAGATTTGGAAAGTAATGGTTGAAAATGAAACTGGTTTGAAAATCAAGAAGCTGAGAGCCAATAACGTTGGTGAGTATGATGACACCAGGTTCAAGAAATTTTGTTATGAGCATGGTATCAGGATGGAAAGAACTATGGTAGGTATGCCTCAACACAACGGCGTAGCCAAGCGGATGAACCGAACATTGACTGAAAATGTAACGCCTCGAACCCGAAACTAGAGTTCGGAGTGTTATTTGAAATATAACTCTAATTCCACCTTGTGACGCCCTAACCCGCCAAGTGGGGCCCGGGTGCCACATGTTCTATTACCTATACCTGGCTCCATATCAATTACGCAGCGGAATTAATAACAACTCCTCAATAATATATTAGAGTTTCTACATCTATATAATCTCAAGAGTATACACCAACATCCAGTATTCACAACATTCACAACTCTGAAAACATAAATATATTACAACCCCAAAAATTATAATCAAAGTTTATACCCTCTCTCTTTATCAAAAATGTAGAGACCCAGAGAATTATAGCAAATAAATAATAAAAGAAAGAAAAAAGAAAAAGAAAAAGGGGGATTCAGTAGGGCCTCATCAATGAGTGCAGAGTGCTCGTCGACGAACAGGCTTATTGGGCTCGTTGATGTGGACGCTTGTCTCGTCGACGAGAACTTACCGAGGGTGGTTTAGAGGAGCCTAAAATTCGTCGACGAGGATTACGAGTTCGTCGACGAACTCTCTTCATGGACTCGTCGACAAGGTGACATGTATCGTCGACAAATCCGTACCTTATAAAAGCACCAACCTCAGGATTTCAGCGAGCAAATCTCATGCAGCTGGTCTCTCTTTCTCTCTAAAATCATCCCTCTCCCCTTCTCTCTAGAATTCAGGCTTTGTTAAAGCCTAGATCGACGATCGGAAAGTACCACACTACTCGGGGGAAGATTCTCTTCAAATCTGCTGGAGTAGTTTGTCGGTTAGGCGAACTTGGACACAATCCCAAAACCAGTGAGGATTGATAATAAGATAGAACACCTGATGTAAATGACCAGCAGGGAGAGGGCCGACGCAGACGGCAGCCACCCCGTCCCCGGAGACGACCTCACTGCGGCACTGAGTAGTGTAGCATTGTATTTATTTCATTTGTATAACATTGATTATTTTCATTTCATTTGTATAGCATCGTCGTATTATTTATGTATAATTAGGAATGTTTATTCATTTTCTCCAACATATATATAAAAGCATGGGTTCCTATATACACTCATACGCATTTTCACAATGCTCTCTCACCATAGCTATAATTTTTTTCAATTTTTTTTTTTAAAAAATATTCAAAAGAGTGACACTAAAATTTACGGTCAACATTTAAGTCAATATTTAAAATTTTTAATTATATTGAAATAAAATCTTATTTTTGGTAATATGGGATGTGGATTCAAAATTTATTATTCAAACGGATCTTCCTATAAGGATGAAAAAGTGAAGTCCATTATATGTGTGTGTATATATTTCAAGACATCCAAACAGAATTTTAAAAAATCAAAATTAGTAATGGGCGAACAAGCTAACCTGAATTGGAGCCTGTTGTGCACGTATTCCTGAATTTGGTTAACGCGTGACAAATCTCGCAGTTTGGTCTTGCGATATTTACTTAAATCTCATAGGACCAAGCTGCAAAATTTAAATGACCAGGACTATCAGGTTTTGACGCATGGCAAATTTCGCAACTTGGTGCTGCGAGATTATGTAAGCATTAAACTAGGAAAATTTTTCCCAAACAAAGTATTATTTTATATTTTATTTTAAAATTATAATAAAATGGGAAAAAAACTCCTTTCTTGCCCATGCAACCAGGTTAACTTAGTCGGATTCGTGTCAACTCGAATCTTTTATCCATATGCACATTACACTGGGGTCAAATCCGGCCCGATCAGACCCATTTTTATTATTTTATTTTATTTTCAAATATATATATATATATTTTAAAATTCATTAAAAATGACAAACAAGCTCAAAAAACTCCCAAAAATTTCTATATACTCATAAAAATATTAGAACAATTTTGACATCATTAATTTCTAAAAATTATATATTTATTTTTCATATATTTTGGGTTTTCAATAATTTCATGATACTTGAACAATTGTAAGTAATTCATTTTTAAAATTAAAACATCTTAAAAAAATAGATAAAAATCTCATAAAAATAGAAAATTCATTCTAGCGACTAGGTGAACCACTTTTGGATTCCTACATTGTGTGAATCTCTTGAAATGATTGCACAAGTCTTTATTTATCAATCATTTATGCATTGCTAAATGCTAATTGCTTAACATTGGTTATTAAAAATCTAATTCAAAGTAATGATGAGATAGAGATAAGATTTTATTGAAAAGTGGTTTTTTCCCTCGGCCTGAAGATTCCTAACTCTTGAAATTGGATGGTTGGTGGAGATTAAATCGAATAAAGCAAGATGCAAGATGTTTGTAGAAATTCTGACCTATAATCGGATAGGAAAAAGATGTTACTGCATAGTGTCTTTGTGCATCTATATCTAGACAATGTAGGAGTTGATTCCTTGAAAATCAGATGATCCAGGGGTATCAATGCCTTGACCAAAAGGATTGGGTTGGAAGGAGTAAGATTCTCCTAGTGTGCTACAATTATTTCACTGATGAGAATCACCAGCTTTCAAGTCAATAACTATTTTCATAAAGTCTTCTTGTTTTTAATGGATCGATGATAAAACCATAGATTTTTTTTATTTTGTTTTCATAATTTTTGTTCCTAAATAGTCCATACCTCATAAGGACATGATGAAATAATAATTGTACATGAATTTAATAATTTAAAAATTCATTCATGCAAAAGTTAATGTTATTCCGGCCAACATAAAATAAGGAAAAGGCACACCCAAAATTAAGAATAATTATTTCTTGTATACTCCATCATAAAGAGCTGTATTGGATAACAAGCAAATATAATTCATATTTCTAGAGAGGTGCTCTGATATTTCACTCGTTTCACAACAGAATCAGCTTCAATCAAATAATGTTTCTCAAGGACTCCCAAGCCTCTTCACCTTCACATTAAACAGAAATGTAACATAGAGAATCTTCAGCCAACTAATCACACATTCCGATATTGCAAAGGGAAACATCACCTGCCTCGTAAACTTCATGGCACATTGATTGCAAGTATTGTTCTCCATCAACATTTCAAGAATCTAGCAGCAACATGTTCTGCAATTGCCATGCTTGAAGTTAGGCCAGGCGACTCAATTCCAAAAAGGTTCACAAGACCAGGTAACCCATGGGTCTCCTCTCCCTGTATGGACAGGAAGTTTGGAGTCAATAACTGAAGAACTCAGACACCAAGAACCAGCTTCGATGAAGATGATGATGAAAAGAAATGTGACAAAGGAGCATAAGAAATCGTCCATAGAAACTAAAAGAACTAAAGGAAACAAAAATCAAAACACCACCCACTAGTCATGCTGTAAGCCTGAAAAGAACAATCCTCTGAAGCAGCCAGCAGCAAAAGCCAATGTCGAGGCCAAAAGCTGGATCCTATCCCAAAGCATAGACAAAGACATCTTTCCCGTGAATGTATGTGCATTTTGCTCCAACTGAATCCCCCACAAAACAGCGAAAAAAACATACACCTCTACAACGTCAAACCATCTCTACTCCCAAATCCAGAAAAAGAGATGGCCAAAAGATCCTTCAACAACTACGGACACACCAAAGTCTCTCCAAAGAAACCAAATAAATTATTCCACACCCTCCATGAAAAAAAGCAATGAATTAACATAAACAAAATACATCCAGAGATAAAAGCCTTAAAAGGCCTCCAACTATGCAACAAATTGTTAAGCTAAATAAAATCCTTGATCTTATAGGGAACTTTGGCCTTACAAATAATATGAAAAATCAAGAAAAAGATAGTAATGTGTCAAATGCTCAAAACTAAATTGCAAGAATACTCCCTCGAAGAACCATTATATTATTTAAACTTATCATTTAATTTGACCCAAAAAAAACAAGTAAAATAATTATGGTGAATGGGTTTGTCGCAGAAATTTCATATTAAACTAGTCAAAAAATTCTTAGGACTACTGATGTAGGACAAGTGAGAAACAAAAATAAAAGAGAACTGAGGGAGAGAAACTGAGAAGAGAAGAACAAAGAAGGGAGAAGGAAGGAGGATGCTGCAGCCAAGAAACAGTTTTACAATGAGATTGAAATTCTAGAAAGGTAAAAAACCTTGAAAGCAATAGTTTTAGGGGATTATTCAGTCTTGGAGGAAAAGACATTCTTCAGGAGCTTGTTATGTTAGATGGTCTTGCAGAATGGGAGGCATTTTCAAAAGAAGATGTAAGTAGAAGAATTTAGTTGATTAATGAGTTTGAACAACTTCTTCTGGAAGTTATGAGTTGGAGGCAAAGTCTAGGAAGAGTGGGATAATGATGACTGTAATACGAGATTGTTTCATAGGGTGGGCAGTGACAGAGAGAAGGAATTTTAATGAAAGAACTGGAGGATGATAGGGGTTTGGTAAAAAGGAATCCATGTTATACTGTGGGTCTGACTACATACTTCTATCCTGAGGATGTATGAAAAGCTATAATTGAGAGGTGGGATTGGTGCCCTATCTTGAGGGACAAAGCGGATTGTCTTGAGAGGCCTTTCGAGGAGGGGATTAGAGTC